>NC_050592.1:7277237-7342237 GCF_013368585.1 Megalops cyprinoides | reverse complement strand
GAAGGGGGAGGGGGGGCACGGACGCATTTGCCAGCCTGCAACCTGATCCGCAGCAAGGCCTGTCCAGCTGTCTCTCCCTCTCTCTCACACTGTCACTCTGTCACACTGCTAACACAACTATTTGCGCTAGCGCTCCCTAAAAGCCCGCAGAGGCAGAAACAGGAGGACCAGCCTTGGCCACAGCCTGAGCTGCAGGCTGCAGGCTTTCCCAGAGTGGAGGATGAGCTGGCCTGCTTCCCTGAGAGTCTCTGCATGGGTCCCGCCTATCGTTTCTCCATGACGGAGCACGACGGGCCGACAATCCGGGTTCACCTGGTCACACCGGCGGTGCGCGAGCTCGATACACTGTCACACTGCTCGCCCAACTGCCAATCCTGACGCTCCGCCAAACCGGCACTCAGACGAGGGGGGGGGCGGACGAGACAGAGATGGCAGTTTTGGCTACACCTGAGCGCTTATCTTGCCAAAGGAATGTAGTTTGACTTTGACAAAGATCATCCCACCCGCCGCCTCTGGGATGAGGGAAGGCCCCCGGGCTGGATAATTGGACGAGAGACAGGCCGACAGATGCGTTTAAGCCACAGACGCGGTGCTGGGCCTCCAGCCCCATGCACACTGATGCACGCCGGACCCAGTCACCAGCTGGTACGGCTATCTCAGCGAAGGGGACCTCCCAGTCGTACCCTTCCCTATTTATAAGCTCACTTCAATCCAGATTCCGTGCAGGGTTGAACCTGAAGTCAGTTTCACATGCTATCTTGGCCCTCCTGTTGATAGTGACGGATGCCCACACACACACACACAGACCCCCCCGCCTCCCACGCCTGCACTCACAGCAATGTTAACTCAGTTAATAGGGAATGCATTCCAGGCACACACTGTCAACACAAGCAGGGCCCATAAACCTGAGAAATCAAAGCAGGCTCCCACCCCCCCCTCCTCTACCTTCCCCATCCCCCACCCTGGTTAAACATCAACAGCTCCTTCTGTTCCAGTATCTCTCCCTCCCCGTTCCTCAATCTGTCTCCCCCCGGCCGCTCCTTTCTATCCACACCTCCCCTCCATTCATCTACCTCCCTCTCTTTTTCTTTCCCTCTTGCTCTCCCTCTCTCTCTCTCCCCCACCCCCAACACCCCCCCCCCTTCACTGTGTCTAATCACCCTGCTTTAATACCTGCATTCCAACAGCCTGAGGAATGTCTTAACAATGTAGCTCTGTTCTTTCACTGCTGCACAGGTACTGCTTGCACAAGGAACCGGTCAACGTGAGAAAGAAAAGGGTGGTGGTGGGGGGGGGCGCTCTGAGCAAAGGGGGGGGGGGGGGCAGAAAGACAGAGTCTGCTGTTGAGAAAAGGAGTAATGCCTCTGTTGTCTCTGGTCAGGCTCCATGCCAATGCATACATCACGCAAAACTTCCATATAAATACCGCTACTAACGAATTTCAGATAGCAGACAATCGAGAGAGGTAGACAATCGAAAACGCATGGAGTGAGAGGGACAGCGAGGGTATAAATGTTTATAAATCTGGGAGGGCGGGTGGGTGAGAGGGTTGGGAGAGGCGGGAAAGTAGTGGGGGGAGAGACGGTTAGGGTGAAGGGTGTGTCCCAGAGGGGACAGGAGGCGCCAAACTTCATCAAATCATGGACTCGGACACAGCCTGGTCCAGTTCACAAAGGAAAAAAAACTCAAATGAACAATGCAATTTGCACATGGAGTACAAAAAAAAGAAGCCCAGCAGCAACAACAATGGAAAAATCAGTCTCACCCCACCCATGTCCTCCTTTGTGAAAGATGTCTCTAATGAACACATGTCTTCCCAGCCCCTTCAATTAACCCACTGCACATCCCAGCCCTCCCAGCCCCACCGCATTGTTCAATATGCACGGGCACGGACGCCCGCACACACACACACACACGCGCACACGCACACACTCAGTTAATTGATGTGGATGGACTGTACACATGTCACCGCAGAGAGAGAGCAAGGGAGAGGCGGTCGAACCTCCTGGAGATCACGGTCCCATCAAAGCCACGGTTCAGCGGCACCACCATTTTCTGCCAGTATCTTTTTAACAGCCCATACGGCACTCCAAAACGGCCATATGATCATGTGAATGCTGGCCGTGCTGAAGAGTGGCACAGCATATGTTGACCACATTTGATCCTAATATCACATGAACTCACCGTTATTAACACTGAAAGGAATGAATGTGATATGCTATGTATATTCGTGAAAAGCTTGTGTAAACATTTTATGTGCAATTATGTGCGTGTATGTGTGGGGGTGGGGGGGGGGGGGTGCTCTAAGGCAGTGTTTCTCAAACCTCTCCTGGAGTACCCCTTGTCCTGCATGTTTTAGATCTCTCCCTGCTCCAACACAGCTGATTCAAATGATCAACTCGTTATGAACTCCTGAAGCTGCTTAATAACAAACTGCTCTAAGGTATTAAACTGCTGAACTGCTTTGTTAGGATAATCATAGATATTTTTAAACACAGGCATCATACTTCAAAACTGGTCAGTACATAGCACGCCTCACGAGGGATTTAGTGTATCTGATTTCTTTGATGATGCATCAGTCCTGTGACAACACCATCAGTTTAAAGAGCCACGCAGTCACATCAATCAGTGAGACAGGGCGGCATTTGGATAAGATCAAGATGTAGAACAGACAAACAACAAGGATGCAACTGTGAATGCTTTTGGTGCAACTGCTGTTGATAAAAGGTATCCTTTGGATATCATCAACGGCAAGGAGTGAGTTACACATATGACCCAGACACAAATGGTTTGTAGAAAATCAATTGTATTATTGTCTGGACAACATTTCATAATATCTCTCTGTTATAATAAACATGCGTCTGATAATCTGCCAAATCACTGCTAACGGCATTGCAGATGAAACTGAAACTACAGTCCTGTGCAACATCTCCCCTTTGACATTAAACAGAACAGCAGCAACTGATTAAAAAGTCATTTGCAAGGTCATATTTAAACTGGGATACATATTTTATCGAAGAACAACCCCCATCCCCTTTTAAAAAAAAAAAAAAAAATCTGGCTTCACCCACACTTGAGTTCACAGCTTTCGTGTCAGCTTAATGAAGAAATCACATGTCAGCTTAAATGATTCAAAGGAGAATTAATAATGGCTCAGACCCGATGGATTAATTATGATTATTAGTATTAATATGAATCAGAATGATAATTAAATTCATTGTAGTGTGTAGCTTTCTCTCTCTCTATCTCTCTCTCTCTCTCTCTCTCTCTCTCTCTTTCCATCTGAGACCCCCTGCTTTCTGTTGCCCTCTGTTATTGTGACGGTAATTAACAACAGACGGTCAACGCGATAACTTTCAATCTACGGCTGTCACAGGCAGCAAAGCGAGGAGAGGGGGTACATGTACGCCTCTCCTTAACCGATCTCCACCTCGTTTTCACCTTCCCTTCAAAGGCAAGTTCACACGGGCTACACAGGGTCCAAGAAAGACACGGTGTTGCTGTACAACTTCAATGGGACAAGCAGCGGTAAGATAAATAGCAGCAAGACCTCAGATACACAACAGTCCTCGCCTCCTCCAGGCAGTCACCTCACAACATGCCCCGCAGATGACACGCGATCTGTTATTCGAGGCACCTCTGTTCTGGCTTCACACGAGTGCCAGACGCGTCCCCTTCTCCCGCACTGTACCGGTCGGCTGAAATTAATATTCATACCCAGAGTGCTTTGTGGCGTGCTCGAGCACCACGGCGGCGTCCAGCATTATTGCCAATTTCAATGAAGAGGACAACAATAGAACGAGAACAATGGATAAGACACAAAACAAGCGGTGATGCGTTTTCTCCTGTCACTCTGAACTGCATAATTAAATTGTCCTTGCACCTCTAAAGTAAACTGGGAGAAAGAGAACTACATAAAAATGCATCATGACTGACGTGATTACTGCTGGTGTCGGGCTGATGAATATTACTACTGTTATGATTACTGCTATTATACTTTGAACCTGCACTGCCACGCTCAGTACAGAGTTAAAAATTCGGAGAGAGAAATATCCAGATAGGGTTAAAATAAAGAGATATGCATGTGGTCCCATTCCCTGCCCAGAGTGGAAGACTGCCCAAGTGACTGTGGTCCAGAGACATGTGACCTGTGCCCCCACAGACAGGCATGCAAGTGACCATGTTGCACTGGAGGAAGGTGGAGACTGGAGACTGACCAAGGCCATCTGTAATGCGTACCCATGGCAGACATATATCAAAGCACTCAGACAGCTACCATTATTCACTTGTGTGGGACAAACTCTTATTAGAATTCTTCCAAAGACCCCACCTTGAAAATAAAACTCCTTTTTGAATTGATGCTTTTCAGCACATTGTGCTTGCCCAGTCTCTGCAAATGTCCAGTGCAGTGCTTAACCTTGTTGTACTGTAGAGCTTTTGAATTTCAGTCTCATTTCAACAACCCCTTATCTATTTTGTGTTTTGGAACACAGGCAGGGCCTACAACTCCCCCCCTCCACTCCTCACTCCCCTTCCTGCCCAGAGAGAGATGACAACAGAATAACACTTCAATTTGTGTTCGGTAGCAACACAAAAGACCCCCGTAACCCCCCCTGTTCACTCTCCTTGGCTCGGTGTTTCCTGCCTGCTTTCCCAACCCTAATGCTCCTAATGACAGGACAGCCTTGAAGACACAGCCTTGGAAAAAATCAAAGGCGCTGGCTTCCTCTCTCTCCCCATCTCTCCCCTTTGTAGTGTCAAGTGTTTACCATTGGGGGGGCAAAGACCACAAAAATAACCACAGAATTGAGGAGCAGGGTGAGAGATGCTGAGAGACAGCGGGACGGGCGATGGGTGCCGAGGAGAAGCGGGCTGCTTTCTTTTAAGCCATCTCTTTGGGGGGGTATCGGAAAACCATCACAAACTATAATGGATCAGGAAAGAAGGGGCTTCAAGGGTTTGCATAAAAACATCCCTCCATCCTTCCCTATCTCCCTCTTCCCCGTCATCCCTTCACGCCAATTATTGGCCGCCCCCTCCTCTCAGTCTTCTAGCCCTAAAGTGCATGGGCACGTATAAGATCCCAGCACAGGGCGAAAAAAAACCACTATGAATCACCATAAACATCAATGGAAACCAATGACTATTAATTATACACCACTGCAGAAGACAAAGGGAGAAAGAGACAGAGGGAGGGGACAAAGAGAGACTGAGAGGCAGCCAGAGCATTAATCTTTGTGTGTGTGTGCGCGCACGCACACGCGTGTATGTGTGTGCCTGTACTCTGCACTGTAATTACCGTGTTGGTTGCTCTTTGAAGAGCGTTGGGAAATTGGGATGAAAAGGTGGCGTACTTTGGCTGAAAGCCCTTCCCTAAAAATAAACCACAGACAGCTCACTTCAAACCAGGATTAAACACGTGAAACCATTCATTTCATACACTGATGAGCACTTCATATTGTTTTATATTTGCAGATGAGAAGCTACCTTCCAGAAAGAGCATGACTGTAGTGCTCTACTTTATGCTGTTAAAACAGATCGTGGAGTAAGTCATAAAAACTGACCTTCGTTTAACTGTACTAGGATTAACTGTCGTTTATACCTGTAAAGTGCTAGGTTTACCTGCTGGAGCACTTTGCGGCACTTTGCTTCAGAGCTACAGCACTCTTTTCTAGTAACAAGGACCTGCACAGAGCATTCAGCATAACGCTCCCATTTTGGTAGGTCTTCCTTCCGGAAAATTAGGAGCTGTTCTGTGTACCACAGACCCACTGTGATGTGGTCACCAAATTACAGACAGTGGGTTTAACCACTGCATTGCAACACTGCAGCATCGGTTAAAGCATCCTGCTGCACTCTGGAGTCAGTGTACGCCCCATCTGTGTGAGTGACAGAGCCAAATCTCAGTGAGCCAGAAAGGCAAGATGTGACCTGCTCATTACATTACTGGCACTGCGCAGACACTCTTATCCAGAGCAACTTACATCAGTTACAATTTTTCTGTTTTTACAATGTTAACCATTTATAAAGCTGGATATTTACTGAAGCAATTGTGCATTAAGTACCCAAGGGCACAGCAGCAGCGCCCCAGTGGGGAATCAAACCTGCAACCTTTCAGGTGCAAATCCTGCTCCTTAACTACTATGCTACACTGTCGCCCCTGCTCATGGTAATAACGCTAAATCCCAACCCAAACACTGCTAAAACAGGATATAAAACAGACCTGTGACACTTCTGAAGTTCTGCAGTAATTCAGCGAGCGTGGATGCCCCGAGAGCTCTCTGAAAGAACAGCCTGTCAGTGAGCCGGCACGGCTATCAGCAAGTCAGCCCATGAAATCAGAATTAGCTTCCTATAACTGTGGTATAGTCCAACGTAATCCTCACGTGAAAGCCGCGCTCGTCTGCAAGGGTGGGCCGGAGGACGACACTTGAAAACGTGTTTAATTTAAAAGAAAGAAAGTAAAAGAAAAAAGAACATTTATCAGTTCCTTTGGACTAAAAGTAATAAAAGTGGGTTTTCAGCCTGAGCGTCTAATGCAATAGTAATTGCAGGTAGCTGCAGGGGTGTGCGTTTGATGCCACTGGGGGGAGAAATTAAAGCGAGGAAGTGGCCGCGGGAATTAAGCGCTTGATAGACAAAGGGGGGAAGCTCAGTGTTTCCGACCCGCACCTTGAACTCCACTGACAGGCTGTCTCAACGATTCTTTCCGCCGCCTTCGGCCCTCCACGCCACACCCCCCCCCCCCCCCCTTCGCAGGACCGGGCGGAGACCGGGCTGGGGGCCAGCATGTACGCCAGCAGGAAGGTCATGAAAAGCAATTATTATTATTATTATTCACTTTTTTAAGATCGCCCTTTGTTACCGTTTTAACCATTCAGAGGCGAACTGAGGAAGTCATCCGAAATTAGATCCGAGTCAATAAAGTTGGATCCTCCGCTGCAAACTCAATCAGCGTGCGTCTAGAGGACACAGCCCAGCTTTGCAATGGGACGTTACTGCTATACACAACAGCGGGAAATCACATATCGATCAATGCCGAAATGAAAGGAAACAGCTAAGCTACTTGAGTGTTTTTGGGGCTTTCCGTTTTATTCAGAATAGATGTGCTGGGTGGGTATTCTGTATTGTGTGCTTGGGATTACTACCCCGTATTCTACAGTATGCTAGTACAAATTCATTTGTGATTTTATAAGTGCATCCCCCACTTTCTCACCGATAGCTCTGTGAATGCTGTGAATGGCTCCCACTGGGAGCTCCGTGAATGGTATGGCTTACAGGTAGTTTTTATCTCAAGTGGGCCGCAGTGTGTAGTACGCTGTGCAGCTGCATCACACGCGCTGATGCGAGCTGAAGGAGCCGCGTACCCCGATGTCGGGGTTTTTTGTGTGCAGCGTGGCATGGCCGTGCGGCAAGAGTGTGAGGACTGAGGAATGCAGGAATGTGCGTCTGTGTCACCGACTCCCACAGAGACACACAAATCTATCTATTATTAGTTGAAGTAGCCGGGAGGAGGGAGAGGGAGAGGAGAGAGAGAGAGAGAGAGACAGACGGCAGTTGCGGTGACCGTGGAGCTCGTCAGCTTTCTTTTAAAGAGGGAGAGGCGAGGGCGCTGCGATTCAGGCCCCTCGGCGGGGAGGGAGGGAGGGATCAGGCCGCCCCACACAGAGAGCTGTGCCTCTATCAATGGGGAGCTATAAGAACAGGGGTGCACCCCATATGCTGCACTGGTATTATGTTGTGTTTTTTTAAATGTAGTATCATGATGTGTTTTGGAGTCTGTGACCCAGTGACTGATGTATGGTAGTATACTTGGCTTCCCTTGCCTAGGCAGGTTGTATGTTAATTTGTGGCAGTGCTTGAATGGTGTTGTGCTCACACTCACTGGTCTGGGAGTGTTGTTAGCCTGGACTGACACTGTTGCTCATTCAACTTAAATGGATACACTTCTGTTCTCTTGAGTTGGAAGTCGCTCTGGATAAGAGCGTCTTCTAAATGACTGTGATGTAATGCTTTCTGTTCCAACACGCAATGTTACGGGGCTTTTACTGTATGGGGAATGCCTTTTAAGCCAGGACACTGCTACTGGTGTGCCTTTCAGAGACCAAAGAATGAGAAACAGAATTAAATCAGGGAAAATTCTAACAAGAGGAAGCGAGGAAAAACCAAGATAGCATGTAGTTAATGAAGAAAAAATGAAAAAAGAGGAGGGGGGGGTAGTGGGAAAGACGAAGCAAAAAGGGAGTGGACAGGGACGAGAGGATGGTAAAAAAGAGCAGTCTAGGTAAACAAGGAGGAGGTTGAGAAAGACTGGAAAGATAGAGGAGGCTTTACTTGAGTAAAAAAAAAAAAGAGGTGGAGAAAGGGAGCAGGTGAGAGAGTGAGGGCAGGAAAAGATGAGGAGGGGGGGCGCTACCATTTAGCAAATACCATTGATATTCATTCATTCACCAGAAATGTTACAGAATAAAACAGCACACATTCAGACGCCACCTGGACGCTGTTCTTGCACAACCACCTTTGCCCATGCACTATAAACAAGGAGGATATAATGCGAATACAGTAGATATTCCAAAGGCGCCAGCATTCCTGCTTACAACATCAACATTACAAGGAAATGAAAGCGGGGAAAACCGAGCGTGAAGCGCTAATCACCGTAACTCGCCAATATAAACAGTGCTTAACTTTAACTATACTTTACAGTGCCGCATAAATCGTATCAGCAACATAACTGTCCGCAGCAGAATGAAATACAATATAGCAACGACAGTGCGAAAGACAGCTCACTTGCACTTAACTACTCGTACCTACACTGATATGGTCGCTAAAAATGTAATAAATAAAAATATAATTTATGTGTACACGAATCCTTCGGTTTGCTTGTTTTGTAAACAGAAAAATAATTCCAGGGGTTGACGCCGCTCGTTTAATTGTGATGCCTTCCACATAGCTGAGATCGCAAATAGTAAGTAAAATTCTATGCGTTTTTTTTTACATCAACCAATCAGTAACACGGTAGCCTATTTTCTCATACTTCAATACAGTAACTGTGGATATTAATGAACCTTATGCTTTTGCACAGTATTCACTAATATGTGTGCGTTTCAAGAAGTTTCAGTTTAACTAGAGAGAGGTTCTTCTCGCGGTCAAACCCAAGAAAAATCCTGAGAAAACGACAAACACAGAAGCCTCGCACAAACACGCTACTCCGGGCGCTCCCTTTACACGGAGAACTCGCACAGATCAAAGACAAAGTAGCTACCCATTGACAAACGGGCGGGCGCTGTGATACCGCAGCCTGGCTACCAAGCGCAGTTAAGTGGCTGACCGAAGCTCCGTTAAACCGGGGGCGCTGGCGTGGTCTAATTTAACCCTTAAGATTGCGCCGCTGAAATTGTCCTAGGACACTTCATTGCGAATCTGCCTTAATCTTCGTATAACCGACTATAACAGCTGATTGTACTTGTGTTACGATATTATTTTGTCTTCGAGACAGAAACTCAGTTCTACGCGTTTTTCTTGTAATTTCGCATTTCAAACCTCGGCGTCTTTAATCTTCCTTGCAGTCCACCTGTTCTTTTATGCGCAGTACGCATAAAACACGTTAGCTCCAACATTGGTCGAAGGACGAACGACACAAATAGAAAGTAGTAAACTGTAGGGGGAAATAAAAGTAGTCCTTGGCGAAATCTGCACCACTGACACACCACCGCACATACAAACAATACCTTACATCTATAACCATGTTAAACACTCAAAGTGCACTGCCCGGCACTTGACGTGTTCCACGAAAGTCAAGTCACCAGTGCAAGTAGCATGAACAGAAACGCAACGAAGTGCCACCATCGACAGAAACAACAAAAAATCAGATTGCAAATTAAACAAGAAAAACAAAAGAATACTTTGAAAATTAACTTTTGAAAGAGCTTAAATAAATGTAGGCAATGGAGGAGGCTTACCTTGTAAACACCAAAGTAACAACAGCGAGGTGAGTCCAACGCTGAACATCTTTTCCATGTCTCGGTTCTGACTGTAAATTTTGTTAAGGTCTGACTCTTAGTTTGCGTAAACTACTTTATTCGCCGTTTGCAACACGAACTGAAATTGCTGGCCACCTCCGTTGTGTCTCTCAACTCCTCTCCGTCTCCCAGGCTTTTCCCTCCCTCTTTCTCTCACAGCGAGAAATCTGATGCTGGTGGCAGTGTCTTGCTTGATATATTTGCACAAAAGGTGACCCCCCGCCCCCTTCTCTCCCGCTCTCTCTCCTCTCTTAGTTAAGGTGAAAAAGCGTTGGTGCTACACCGTATAGCCAACAGAGATCGCGTTTGTGTTAAAATTATATAACTATATATTAAACAAGGACAGTGATAATACATAATAATTATTATCTAACAATACCGTAATAATAGCATTAAAACCAGGCTAGTAATAATAATAAAACTAAAAACATCACAAATAATAGTATGCATATTATGAAAACGACGACATTAATCGTCATCATTAACTACTGCAACACGTGTGCTTTTGTGGAATTGTGAGTTAAGGTAATTGAATTACGGCCATAAAACTAATTAGCTTAATTTAGTCTATATAACATCCGCGGTAAATAGCGTTATAACCACAAATAGGCAAACGGTACCATAATCCAACAGAAAAACCTGTGTGGTGAATGAGGTGGGTGGGATTATAAACCGGTTTATCATTGCTGCCGCTGTTAAAGTATAATCTCTGCTTTGCTTATTACAATAACCACCGTTAAATGCATGTACATCCTGTAAATAGAAAACAGATGGCTACTGTAGACGATGACGTCTGTCTTCAACCAAAAAACGGTCTTCCTTAAACATTTAAAGCTCCACACCAAAACATTATCATCTTTTCGTGTCACTGAAAGACAAAATTATAAGCATGTGCGTGAGCTGCTACAACAAACACTAGATTTTCTGTTACGACATTTCCCGCTCCTCTTTCAAGTATATTTGATAATTTGATTGCATAAATGTCATAAACCATTAAAGCAGCAAGGATACACACTGGGCAGTTGTGTAGCAAAATAATCTCATATAACCACTAACGGTTTAACAGTAGTTGCAGCAGACGCTAATGTCGCTGCCTCCGCTGATAATTATAGCACTCCTAGCAGTTGTGTTTTAGCCGGCATTCCTGGGATACTTGGGTCGAAACAGCTGTTTTTTCATAGACACAGAGATAGAGTTTACTGTTCAACAGCGCATACTGATCACTCAACGAGAGAGGCGGGGCTGCAATGTGAAGCGTGTACTGTATTCTACAGAGCAGTGCTGGCGAGGCCTATGCACAGTGCATGATTTGTTGGTGTGTCATTGCATTAGCCGAGCGGCTATTCCTGGGCTTGACAATACTGCATAGCGAAAACCCGCCAACCCCCTACGCAACAGTATTGAATAATGCCGTTCATCTAGAATATCAATTACAGGAAACAAGACGAAAATGTCATAAATCTGGGGAAGACTGGGTGAACGGGGAGAGGATGGGGTGGTGAAAAGAAAGAGGGTGAGAAACAGGGAGAGAAAACATGATAAATCCAGGAAGGGGACAGATCAGATCAGTGCGAAGGAGATTTTAAATAATTCTGTGGTCTCAGTAATGTCGATACACAATCCCGGGGAAAGGCAGCAATATGCAAAGAGTAGGTGATCGAGAGAGACCAACGGCAGAGTTAGAGCTGACTAGTTTGTAGGACAGCCGTTATTTTCATTATTTTAATGGGTGTTTTGATACACTTATCCAAACATAATTCTGATGCTAATGTGCAAAGCCAGTGCACTCCAATCATACGAAGCAAATCACACAGGACAAATATTATTCTTAGAAAGGGAGTGCACAACACCAGCTGTTTTTCTCATTTTGCCTAATTTTATAAAAACAGTTGTCTAAATATACACAGAAAAGCAAAAAGCTTGAGGGTATGTTTATGAATTCTTGCAGACCCTGCTGCATTGTAACCATGCACTCAGGACATACTTGGTGAAAATGGGAGGAAGAAATCTTTCATTTTTATGTTCCATAAAAACTCCCGCACAATAATTTCACAGTGGTATTTTGGTGAACTCATGAAATCATGCATTATTTAACAAGCACTGTAAACTCATACTATTCCACAATAATAATTCATTGTTGGATAGTACTTCTGTGGTTATCAGAGTGCTTTGCAGTGAGAGGGGTAAAATTTAACTCAGCTACCACTAGGCTATGACGCAAGGCAGCCATTTTGTATCACAACACTAACCTCACATCTCCTGGGGCAAGGGGATGGATTAATTAATGAAGTTACACTGGACATCCTCCCACACTTTGTGATAAGTGCTGTAGGATCTTTTCATGTCAACAGTAAGCAAAGACCATGACCAGGACATCTTATCGTAAAGATGCATCTCCTTTAGCACAGTGTCCCCAGCACTGCATTGAGGCCATGGCTCTCTACATGGTCCAGGGGGAAGACTGCCCCTATTTGGCCAAAAACATTACTTCCAGCAACAGACTGCTTAATCTAGAAGTTTGCCCATACAAGTACTGATCAGTCTCAGCTGTCCTTGCCATGAGTCATCATGCTGGTGAATACTGCAGCATAGCATCTTGAAACAAGCAAAAGAAATCTCCATCATCCACAATGTAAGCTTTTTTTTTTCCTGTTTTTAAATTCCTTTACGCCACTACACCCTTGAATTTTTGACTAGGTTCAAAATTTATGTAAAATCTAAATTTCCTAAAGCACTCTTTCATAAAAAAATGGAATGTCCACAGAGTTGAAATTGTACTGAAATTGGACACAGCACTGGCATAGGGCTGCATATCATTACATCACATTAATTTAGTAGACGCTCTTATCCAGAACGACTTTCAGCACAAGAGAACATAAGTGTATCCATTCAAGCTGAATGAGCAACAGTGTCAGACCAGGCTAACAACACTCCCAGACTAGTGGGTGTGAGCATAACACTATTCAAGCCTTACCCTAAGTTAACTTATGCAACCTGACTAGACGAGGGAAGCCAAGTATACTACCATATATCCATCACTAGATCATAGAATCCAAAACACATTGCAATACCAAATATCATAACGTTTAGTTGCGACAAATCTCCTTTTCTTTTTGGAAATGTTTGTAAGGGTTGAAATTGTTGTGTTAACGAATATATCCGTCCAATACATCCAATTGTAACTACAGATTCTTTTCCATTAAAATTCAGTAAGCATTTAAAAATGAACCAGTGTTTAGTTGGAATACAAAGCACACAAGAACTCAGTGGCCCTTACAAAGATGATTTGGCTGTCATTGG
Organism: Megalops cyprinoides; assembly: GCF_013368585.1. Taxonomy (NCBI): domain Eukaryota; kingdom Metazoa; phylum Chordata; class Actinopteri; order Elopiformes; family Megalopidae; genus Megalops; species Megalops cyprinoides. The sequence continues at coordinate 7,328,918 of NC_050592.1, read as the reverse complement.
CCAGTCTTCACGGTCGATTGGGCAGGACATTTGTACATTACAATACATGCTCATAGTGATTGTGTATTGGGAGGTGAATCTATATAAGTGGGACACTGCCCAGCAGGATGCAGGATAACAGGGTACATGCACAGGCCACACCCACAGTCAGTGATTGGTCGGCAATGTACGCAAAGCTGAGTGAACAGAGCACCCATGCATACAGGCATGTGCTTGAGGGTCATTCATATGGCCTTACATGTGCGTGTGTGTGTGCGTGTGTGTGTGTGTTGGGGGGGGGGGGGGGGTTACAACATGTCACACACTTGCACATTCACACACATTCCAATCCACAGCGGCCATAAAGAGAATGATAAATGAAAATGTCTTCATCTAGTTCAGCATAAAATCATCTGAAATGTTCAGCTGACACATGCTGTTTTCTTGAGATACCTTTGGTAACCTAATGGTCCTTTGGCTCATTTACATTTGGCATCCGCACTGAGGGGATGATAGGATTATTGAGAAATCTAGAAATCACTAAAACTGTATACAAATATTGCTATCGTAAAGAAATATGAAGAATCCAAATACGTATAATAACGTCTCTTCTTAAGCTTCACCCTACAAGCAGAAAGGCTTCCTTTAAAACCAGTCCACCTTGCAGTATTCATTTCACAAAATGCAAATCTCTTTCTTTGTGCTAAAAATTCATTTTAATATTCTTGCCCCTCTCTTTAAAATTTCTCTTTTTTCCTGCCGTTTTCCCCACTGCCTTGTACACCTTAGGGTAATTCATGGCCTTATTTTGCTGCTGCCAATCAAAATTCAGACTCACTTCTCCTTTTTAGCTAGAGGCTAATAATATGAAATAGTTAAATCTTTTAAAGAATACTTAAATACTCAAAATTAATCATGACCTTTAAATGTGGACCTGGATTCAGCAGTACATGTTTTACATAATATAGTAAATGAAAGATGCAAGGTATTACCCCTAAAACAACCTAAAATCAGCACACTTCTGCTATAATTGAGCTGCCAACTGCAAAAGCATGCCAAAGATGTGGAAGAAGTAATGTCGAGTGTAGTTTGAAATGAGCGATCATACATTTTTTTTCCACATGAATAATTGATCAAAGATTAGCAGAGTAATGCACAGCACTCTCTCTGTCTGAGTCAGGCAGTGAAGTGCAACTCTGAAGAACTTTGAAGATGATGTTGTGCAGTGAGGCATATTCCTTTACTGTGAAGATAGTGTTGCCAACTGTACTGCATTGGTGTGTTTCTGCCTATGTGCTTGTCGCGGACCTGCTATCGTGTCTACTTCAGTTAATGCAGATCTCTCAAACTATGCCTGCACTGTAACTGCCCACACACGTGCGACGGCTGTGTTTGGCTATCTGTCAGTCTGTGGCACAGCAGAAAGCCTGTAGGAGGAGGAGTGCTCTTGCCCGTCAATCTGTCTGTGAAGGACAGGCCACAGGGTCAGTTCAGCTGGGTCCGGGTGAGGGTGTCTGTTTGATGTGACCTCCCATGAAGGGACCCTCCCTGTCCCCGGAGGCCACCGCCGAGACGCAGCCTCCCCTGTCGTGCCCCTTATTGATCGCACTCACACAGCTGACCAGCAGACTGGTCTTCTGTTACCCCCCCCCCCCCTTGCTCTCTCTCTTGTTCCTGCCTGTCCCTCTTGTCCCCTCCACTTCATTAGATATTCCTCGCTCTATATCATTTCCTACTCATTGTGCCTTCCCCTTGCTTCCTGCCCTCTCCCACTCTCTTTCCCTTATCTTTCCATGTCTGTGTTGCCCTCTCAACCCCCCTCCCCCCATTACCGGTAATAGAAAATAATACTAGTATTATGGCCACAATGACTGTGCATTCAGGGCCTATCACCGTGACACACTCTTACACACAATGACGGCGTGTTGGCATCAATAGGTCTCTGTGTCACTGCTGGGAGTGAGTCAGAGAAAATCCTTGCGCTAAGCATCCCGGAGCAGAAAGCGGCGGTTTGTAATGTATTGCAGCCGGCAGCTGACGTAATTTAATGCGGTGCTCGGTTGGCAAGGTGTTCCTTTAGTCTGTGCTCTCGTTTATTACCATCAATATGCAGAAAGAAATGTCTTGGGAGAATGGGAGAATGTCTTAAGAAAGATGGCAGCCCCTTACTGACAAAGCATTTGCTGATGGACTCGCTTGTACTTCTCAAAGGACAGTTCATGAAGTTCCTCAGGAGAGAAGAAATTCTAGACACATTTTTTTTGGTTTAATCTCCACACTAGGACAGTCTCATTTAAAGGGCACCTCTGACTGTTACCTGAATAATTATCAGTGTTTCATCTCTAATATGTACATCACATAGCTTAAAATGAAGTAACTCTTACAGGGCAAATTCATAAATTCTTAGTGTGTCCAACCAAATGCTTTCCCTGGGTTTTCATCTCTCGTGATAGTACTTTAGATGCTATAAAATGCCTATTAAAAAAAGTCCTGAATAACCATTAGAAATTGAATGTCAGCCCATAGGATGTCCTGACAGGAAGAGCAAATAAAATCAGGCTGCATCTGTGGGTGTGGGCACGCGCCTCTATGACCGGATCTGCCCTTGCGTACGAGCGTGAGGCATCCGATGCAGACAGCAGGGGCTGGACAATCTGCTTCTCTGTGCTCTGCAACAGCGGATCCCCACAGCCAGCCCCATTCAGGGAATCAGCCTTCATGACTCACTCATTTCCCTCCGCACAGGGCGGCAGCGCTCCGCTGTCATCCGCAGGGGGGGTTTCGCTATGATGTAATGCCCTAAAACGCTCAGCTTTTCCTGCTAATCAGGAGGTGCCCCGATCAATAGAACACGTTCATCTGTGATGTTCGCTGATTTCTGATCACTGATAGCTTGTTTGTTGATGACTGAGTAATTTACCACAACTGGAGATGCTCAGATGGATTGGATTGCATTGGGCAATATTCTGTTTTATTTCTAAAACAGGAAAGAATTTTAAACTTTTCATTTGTGTGCAGTTGTTTATGAAGTCACTGGACAACACCAAGAAACATATGTGAACAACAGCATCTTTCTCTGCGTTTTTCTTTCAGCCTTCTGCTTTTCTCACAGCGAAAAGAGAAACGTGAAGCGGAGAGAAACATCAGACGGGAGACGAGGAGGGTGGGCCGTAACGAGGGTAAGAATTAACAGGATGACACAGACGAGAGAGAATGGCAGAAATGCAGAGAATGAACATATGAGAATGCCAAGAGGGGCAGCAGAGTTAACTGGTCTGAGAGATCCGGGATGCAAGAGAGCACGGAGAAAGAGATCTCAGATTATGCTTACACCCTTCCCAACAAAGAGACCTGCATGCCTGATACACACATTCACCACAACGCATCACATAAAACACGTTCACTGCAGTGTAAAGTATACCACACACATTCCCTGCATTTTATAATATACCATGAAGTCACACTGCATTGTGTAATATACCGTACACCCGCTGCACTGTATAATATGCAACATGCTAACCGAAGTGCTTTAAATACCACACTCACCACAGATTATATAGAGACACTCACAGGCACAGTGCAGTGAGTGATATACACAGAGACTTGTTTATTTTTAGTGGACTGCACTTACATTCACTACAGTGCATCACACCCAAACACTTAGACACGCTGCAGACAAGACTACTGTACGTAGGTTATATATTCCAATGCATGCACATACACACCAATGATACAAGTTGTCTGCTGCAAAACATGGCACAATCCATACACTCACACACAGGAGTGCACAAGGGCATGGGTGACATTAATACCTGCTGCAGGCATGCACCCACGAGAACAGGATGCTGAGGGTTCACAGTGCACTTAGACACACCCGTGCACAAACCGAAAACAACACTCAGGTCCAACGCCCTGTGATGAGCCAAGAAAGGAGACGAAGAGCGAGGGAGAAAAAGGGATAAAGCAGTGCTCCACCTGAAATTTAAATCTTTGTCTCTCAATATCACTCTCATCCAAGCCCAGCCTGAACCCCACTCAAGCTGTCCTTTCTCTTCCAGCATCTCTTTCTCTCCCATTTCCGCTCCCCGACTCTTCCTCTCGACAATTTTACCCGTTTACCCTCTCTCATGCTCCCCCCCCCCCCCAGTCTCAAAGCCCTCCCTCCTTTCCTCTTTGCCCCCTCCTCTTTCTCTCAGCGTTTTCCACTGAGAGCAAAAACCCACACATCTACATGCAAAGCGCCTTGGCTCCAGCTGTGAACAAGGGATTGAAATGTAAATGGAGGGAGAGAGAAAGAGCAGATCACCTCCACTCAGCCACACACTCGGCCTCCTGGCCGGCTCGCCGGCTGCAGGGACACACTGCCGGGTTGGCTAAATAGAGAAACGCTGTGAGCCTGAGAGGACTGTGACCATGTGGGCACACCTATACAGGGCTCTTAACCTCTGTCCTTCATGAGCCTGACACACTTCTAGGAATCATACAGTCACATAACTGCTTACCTTAGAACGTTAAAATTTGAACTTTAGAACATTACAGAGAACAATAGAACATTAGAACTTATTGTACTACCTGTGAATTCTTTAAATATAAGTAAAGAACAGTTACTCAGAAACTAACAAATAATATACTGCGGATGGAGTTTTTTTTTTTTAGAAATGATTGTATCAAAAATAGACCTGTTATATATTCAGATTTGATATTATGAATTAGTGTCATTTTTACCATCGATATTTATGGTGTCCTATCATATGCTCACGTCTTGACCCAAGTGCTATATAAGCAATTAAAATGGAAATCTCCTGCTTACTATCAGTCTTCTGACTATTTTTGTAACTGTGGTGTGCAGTCAGCTGGTTTTGCCATTTCATACTCATCAGAAAGGATATCAAATAAAACAAATGATTGGCTTGGGTCCTGCTGTATGTACACTGATCAGGATTCAGGACTCACCTTTTCCCTCCAGACTGCCTGCTCCCACTTGACTGGACACAGGTCAGTTCTTCCTTTTCCATTCAAGGGGTCATATCCTCCTCAGACGAGAACACAGCCCTGTGTCAGCAAAGCATGGCTTTATGGCCACTTGGTGACCTTTTAAACATATATCAGTGATTCAGCATTTACATTCCTTTTTATCCACCCATAGTTCTCTGGTGAATTATATAAGAAGGTGTGTGTGAAGAGAGACATGTGAAATGAAAAGCACCCTGAATTTACACATCTGTAGTGTAAGTTAATGGTTAATCTTGTGGCTGTACACAACATGAAGCCATGCTGCGCCCAGCCCCTTGAACAGTGTGACTGGGTGAGACAGTTATGTCAAGAGGCCATGAGAACAGAGAGTGGGTCCCTTGACAGTTCATACTGAAACCAGGCAGAACATGAAAGGATTAAAGAGAAGGTAATGGATAGAGCCTATGGGCCTGCTCATTGCTGTAAAAACACTGAATCCTTATCTGTGCTTCATGTTGTTTACTCCACTTGAGCTGTGTTATGTAGACAAATCTTGCGAGCTTTTTAGAAATGGTATCATTAAATTTATATGCATGTCTAGTTCCCCCATAATTATAGAAACACTATCTGACACTCACGGGGGAGAAGACTGTTTAGGTTTTATAACTTTCTAATGGTTTCTTAATCTTTTTTTCTGCATGCCTCTGTGTACATTTGCCTTCTGGGCTATCAACTGTTCTATAAAAGATTATGTATTTGCTTCTGTGCTGACTAATAATGTTGTCACAATCGCTTCACACATTCTTGTTTCACCATACGAACTCATTTGTACAGACAGTTTGAATCTTTTAAGTAACATGGCCTTTGACTGATCCAGGCCCACATTCTTCATGCTTGATTTGCGCACAGGTAAGCAGCTTCACCCCCTCTCTGTACATAATGCGTACATCCATTGCACGCTCAATGCTCCAATGAAGGCCCTTTGACCGAATGCTTATCTTACGAAATCAAATTTGCGAAAACCGCCGCGTGTTGAAGTCACATTCATTTCCATTTTGCGCATTGCCAGGTGAAAGGTAACGCACCGCGATCGGCCCACGTTTGGGGGCTGTCATGACTCTGCCCGTGGCGGCCGCATTGGTATTCATGAGATTCACGCGTAATGCGCTGCTCTGAAATGCAGGGAACATGAAATTCAACTGTAATATACTCTCCTCTGATGAAAAAAAAAAATTCCCAAACTGATGTACAATCTATATACCATAAAAAAAAGGAATCATAAACCTGCCAATTACCAAACTGGGTTAGAGCGCCCAAGGCAACTGCCTTATGTTATAGTAGTCTCGGCGGATGCCTTACAGAACAAGATGAATACCTTTGATTCTGCATAATTCTGGCACGGGCAGTGCTGGTAGCTTTTGTAGTGAGGTAGTGGAGGGGATTAAGTGGAGAAAACACGAAAGTGCGCTTTTCCTGACTTGAAATGGCCTGCAACGCTGTCGCTTTGAGCTTGCAAATTATTTGATTGATCAACCAGTGGCAATGAATTACAGCAGGTGTGTAACGAGAAATGAGAGTAATTGAATGAATTATGCATGCCTGTACGCACATGTGCCAGCCCAGTGGAGGGCCGCCTAGCATGCTGTGGGTTTTTTTTTTTCTCCTGGGCTGTGCTTGTTTGCATGAAACTCCAGGCTGGTAGCACTCAGGCACGAGGGAGAACGGTAGGAAACAGATACAGCTGTCCGTGCTCTTCAAAGCGACATTGTTCTCTGTATTTACAGTGACGCCAGCTTTCTTTGATGGACCGACACCCACACTGGCTGGCAAACTGACTCGCAGAGACACTGCCGCATTGACTCTTAAAGGACAGGCTCCTCTATCTGCCTATTCATGAGGGAGATACTGTAACTGGCTATTTTCCCCTCATGCCACAAAGTCAATGATAAAGCCACTTCAGCTGAAGGAGGGAGGGAGGGGGAGAGAGAGAGAGAGAGAGAGAGAGAGAGAGAGAGAGCAAAAGAAGAGGGATAGAATAGACAGAGAAGGACAGGATAGACAGGTCACGGAAGGAAGAAAGAGGAATAGCGAGAGATGGAGGGACAGAGGGAGAGAGTAAGTGAGAAAGCAAGAGAGAAAACGAGGGAGCGAGGGAGAGAAAGACAGAGAGATAGGGATCGGCCGAAGAATGAGCCTTGGAATTTGACTGGAGGAGGGAGGGAGAGTCAGAGGGGTCAAAGAGAAGCGCGAGGTAAAGAGATTAATTCTCCTGTACATGTTAACCAAGGGGGATTGCACACCTTGCGAAACTCCCAGCTTTCCCCACCGAACAGCGTACCTGGAGCTGACGGTCCGGCAGGGAGGGGACACAGACCCCGCGCAGCTGCCAAGTATGTCACCACCCAAGGGACAGTCAGAGAAGGATGCACAAAGATACCACGAGGCTCACATTCCATTCGTGCATTTAACTTTCCTCGCTGTTGTTGCCTCTAACATTTTTACTGTACAAAGGGCCAAATGCACAACCAACCCTGCCATGGTTGCTTCCAATAATCACTATGACTTGAGTTATTAACGTCCTCGCTGCTTAGCACGCAAGCGCTACAGGGTGGTTAAGATCCGTAATCCACGTACTTTCGTAGGCGAGCTGTGCTTATTCAATAAATCCACATTTGATGTTTGTATGGGAAAAAAAGAGACTGGAGCCACTAGAGAGTTGGAGTAATTAAAGACAACGAGGCAAAGCAGTAAGAGCTAGGAAAGGTTGGGAGAGGGAGGAAGAGAAGGAGAGGGCAAGGCTGGAAGAGGGGGGTGGCACGGGGTCAAGAGCCGGGAATGCAGGGGAGATAGGAGGATTGGAGCAAAGAGGAGCAATGAGGGGAGAGATAAGGAGGGGCAGGAGAGATAAGGGAGGGACGTGAGGGACAGGAGAGGGGAGAGGGTGACGTGGATGGAGGGAAAGAAGGAACGATGGGGGGAGCGGAGCCGGCGGGGGCCCGGAGAAAGAGGGGAATGTTTGCGTAAGAGGTGAGGCAGGGTATGAGTACGTGAAGAAGTGTGTAGGAGAGAACGAGAGAGAGAGAGAGAGAGAGGCAGGTAGAGTGGCTTGCGTCTGCGCTAAGAGACAGGTAAGGGGGTGGGTGAAATGGCGGAGGCAGAGAAACTTAATCACCTGAGACAAGTGTGTGTATGTCTGTGTGTGTGCCTGCGTGCACGTGCACGCGCGTGTGTGTGTGTGTGTGTGTGTGTGTGTGTGTGTGTGTGTGTGTGTGTGTGTGTGTGTGTGTGTGTGTGTGTAATCCGAGCCTGCATTGGACAGTTGGAGAAACAGTGAGTGCATTAGCAGCATTTCAGAGGCCAAATGGGATAAACAAACCAAAGCCAATGGCCATGGCACTAATGGGCCAATACACACTCAGAAAATCCCAAGCCCCTCCTTACCAACAGCACATTCCAGCTAGGAAACCATTGCTAATCCTCGTCCAGCTCTGGAGGGAACAGCGAGGGCATGGCAGGAGTGAGTGAAGCCTGACCACCTCCCTCCCTGCCTGCGTGCATCTGTCGGCTCCTCATCCCACTCCTGCTTCCCTCCGTCACGCGGAGACAGGTGGGTGAAGGGGGTCGGCCTGGCGCCTGTCCCTACATAAACCTAAAAAGCCCGATTCTCCGACCCGCACGCCACCCGCACGCATCTGTTCCTCGCCCCTCCGCCCCCCCTCTGCTGGGAGACAGGTGTGGGGAGCAGGCGTCCTGTGAGCCAGTCAAGCAAAGAAAAAACCAACCAGGGACTATTGTGGCCTTGCCACACACAGCCACAGCGGCCACAAAACACACAGCAGGTTACAGGTTACACCCCCCAACCCCCTCCCCCTGACCCGACACATGCAGAAAGAGTGACGGATGGGTGACGGCACACAGACGCCGTATCGCAGGGGCACACGAAGAGGCTAACACCGCCGCCCCACGGTAGGGGAGGGAATCCGTTTCCAACCCGCGGGAGCAGGGGCTCGGTGCTAATCATTTTTCACTTGGATGTTTGCCTTAACCAAAACACGGCACTTAAAGACAAAGTGCCTCTGTGAGATTGCAAGCGAACAACGGTAACGAGATTAGATGTTCTGAGGACGCTTAACGACTTCTACAAACAAGCGCTGACATTGTGTTTGCTCACAGAGGAATTTGTGGGGAAAAAAAATAAAGAGAGGCATTGTGGCTTGGAACGTGGTGATTTAGCACTAAAAAGCTAGCACAACAGCGGTGTTCATGAAAAGCGCTGGGCAACAGGAAAGTAAATTTCGTTTCTAATCGAGTAAACCGTTCAGCTTTCTGCCACTTCCGCAAGCAACTGCAACGCTGACTTGCCGTTCCAGACGCTGGTGCGGTAGAAAACCTCCTTCGCCTCCCTGGGGACTTCATGATAGCGTTGCTATTTCTGAAACGGGAGCGCAGACATTCGGCCAGAGAAAAGCAACATGACATCATCAGATTGTTATTCCTTGTTTGGTAATAGAGGATGGTATACCTGGTCACTTCAAACAATGGCATTTTGGTGCGATTTCAGTTTCTGATCTGAAAAAATGGATCGACGCCACGCATGGGTTATTTTGTTCATAATGCTAATTTCCCGTTGGGTGTCACACCCACATGCACATTGAGACATTTAGATGGTGAGCAACATCTGTGATTTTAACACCTGCCCAAGTTGCTGGAGAAGAAAAACATAAAACATACCACGTAAAGTGAAGATACGGCGCAGCCTTGAAGCCACAGACAATGGCCGCATTAATAATAGTAATGAAGACGTTGGCTCTGCCTAACGGTAGCAAGTGAACAAACAGAGCAGACCTCCTCACACACATTCCACACATTTTTCTCAATGGCTCAAGGACATATTTATCTTTCTCCCTCTCTTTCAAATTAGAAGGAGGGGAGGGGAGGGGAGGGGAGCGGGCGAGAGCGGGGGGAAGGGAGGGATGCAGGGATGGGCTCAGGTGTTGGGAGAACAGCTGGTCTTCAAAAGAAGGGAGAGACCGAGATTAAAGTGCGCACACTTCAATGTGCACAGGCTGGCACAAATAGCTGTACAGACGAAGCAGTAGAGCTCGCAGACACGGTGAGCTAGATTGGCAGACACACACACGGATACCTCTGTGACTGCAAGCGAACAACAGGAAGGAACACCTCAGACACACCATGGCACGCAAACACAAAGGCCCACACAGTCATGACAAATGAGACCGAGACACACAAGGCAGACAGGAAAAAGGAGCTGTGGTACAGTTTAGAAGCCGTGCCTGTCCTGGGTTTAAAATGTTTGTCAAATTTTAACCCACTTACAACACCTTTTTATCCTGTTTTGAATAATACTCTGCTGTCAGACGGTGTGTTAAAAACCACTTTAAAATGAATTTGATTGGAAATTATTGGCCTTCACCATTGCCAATCAAACTCATTTTAAAGCGATGTTAACCAAATCCCACTCTTTACTTTCACAAGTCTTTCAAAACTGGTTTAAAAGAAATCAATTTTTCGGCCATAATTGGTACTGGCAGGATGGGATGCATTTGAAGGCACTGATGCACAAAAAGCAATATTCCCAGAGCTCTGTCTCCACCTGCTGCTTACATGAGGTAATACAGAAGTGATTGCTCCTTGTTCACCTGAATTTAATTTTCCTTTTTTGCCAATTGCCCGATTTCTTTTCCAAGTTTTATATAGTCAACTGACAGGTATTTGCAATGTGCAGGGTTATGCAAATGCCTCTATATTAATTTGAAAATGAATTGAATTTACTTATGAATTTAGCTAAATTAATTTAGCCAGATGCAACCAGCCCAGCCCGTGCCATGTGTTCCTGATTTCAGCTTCCATTATAAACAAGCCCAACTGTCACCACCACATGTAGGACTGGACATCATTATGAAAAATTTTAGTCAAAGAAGTAAACACCACATAAAACACAGGCAATCTAATGATTTCATACTGAGCATTTTCCCCAGATGGGCCAGTCTTCGACCCAAGCCAACACCACCTTAATAGGAATATGAGCGCAGTGCAGCTGTGCAGGCCCAAGGCCAAGGCAGCCACCCCTGGTCTTGCATTTACCTTCTCCCTTACCCACCTGCACCTCAGACTCAACGTCTCCTCACTCACTGGAACATCTGCAAAGCTGTGGCACTCCACAAACTGGTCTACAATCTGTCCTTGGCTGTGTCACAAAAAATGAACACATTGCATCCTCTCTATAAACTACAAGCAGGCCTTTAGGTTAACTGTAACTCACCAAAGCGCAAAGTACTGCCACACTGAAGCCTTCATTCGGAGTACCATCTCCAATGCAACTATGTGGACACCACTGGTCAATCAGCTTGAGTGTTGTGTTTGTGTACAGGTATTACTGTTAGAACTGTCCCTACAGAACTAAACTCTACATGGTAAGGCAAACTGCTTCCTTTTCTTGCACCTGTCAGACTGTTAAACCTACCTGATTTAAACCCACGTTGATTTAACACACTAAAAGCTCAATACTGCCAAGATTCAATCAGCATGAATTCAATGCAACTAACTAACATCAATATTTACAGTAAAGGAACAGTTCACCACCACCACTCATACACCCTTCCGGGTACTGTGAGCAGACAAGGGAAAACAGAATGACAACACAGGCCATGATTGAGTTTTATCCAAAACTGTATTTATTACATAATTCAAGATTTCTTGCTTGCAGCTGCAACCTGGGGGAAAAGGAGAGCGCAATGAATCATACCAGAGAGCAGAGGAGTAGAGGGAGAAGGAATAGAAAAATGGCCACAGTGAGGCAGATTAAAAACCTTAACTATTTGAGGGTTGGGAGGGAGGGATTCCTTAAGGTATTAAGACTTCATGGGACTCACCTGGCCAGCAATTCTATCCAGGTCTCTCTGACCCTGGGGAGTTAGTCTGCGACCACTGCAGAGGAGAGAAATGTCACGTTAACGTTCATGGGTGCGGGATCACTACTGGTGGATTGGTTCAGCCACCAGAGCAATATGCAGAGATCACAGAACCAAGAGTGGTACCGGCAAAAATAAGCACTGTATAAACTGTAATCCTTCTACTCCAATTCATCATTTCCCATAAAAACCCTCTCCAAGCAGTTCACTCTCCAGTGAAATCTCAATTTGCATAACCATCGCCTCCAACATACAAATCAGCTGATTCTCCCCAGGCAAAGCATCTCACATTCTGCATTTCTTGAAGATGGTTTAGCAGCGGGGCTGCCCTTTGTATTGCTTCAACTTTGCGATTCAATGTAATTCAATCTGCTATTAACATTTTATCTGTGTGAACACACCTTGCAAGGGCCACAATATTTCTACGATACGTTTACATGCAGCAACAACCATGCAATGGCAAACAGCGAGTCAACCTAAATCTGGGTATCAATTTTTACATTACACCATCCAGAAAAAGCATTAGTGAGGTGAACGACAACCAAGCACCGCCTGGAGTAACTAGAACTGAGGAAATTCTCAGAATTTATACGCAGCTGTGCAATGCTGACAAATCACATCAAAATGTGATACAAGGAAAGCTTAATTACCATAGAACGTGTTACAAACAACATCAAAAGAACAATTAACTGTTCTGAGCCAGAACATGCTTCAAATGAACAAACACACAAACACCGCTTATAGTGCAAGGTAAAATTGCACATCGACTGCATCCTAGTTTTGCAGCATTCAGTCAACCATTTTTTTCCTATAAATGCCTCTAACTGTGGGTAATTACAAGCAGCAGAACAATTCAATTTGTGGCATGTTAACACTGTGCATTTTTAAACTGAAATTTAATTGCGTGCCTGATAACATCTTTTGAGCAGTGGCCCCTTCCACAATGCAGCAGTAATCTCCCGAGTGTAGCAGTAATCACTCATGGTCCTGTTGGAATTCACTGGTGTTTTCATTCTAACGCAAGCTGGGTGTGTCCCTATCCCCCATGCCCTCACCCGTTGGGGTCCTTCTCCACCATCTTCAGCCCCTCCAGGGCCTGCAGCACCTTGCGGGCCACGTTCTTGGAGCCGTGGCTGAAGTGGGCGGGGCAGACGCCGTTCCTCTGGCGACCGCCGTAGATCTTGGTCATGGAGCCCACCCCGACGCCGCCACGCAGGTACAGGTGACGCACTGTGGAGGCTGGGACACAGAGACAGGGCATGTCACACGAGCTGCGTTCCCAAGCGAACCGGCAGTCACGCTCACCAGACAGGACATTAACAGGGACTAACACTCAAGGAAGCTGTTCATCTCTCTAGTTCTGGTGTAGAAGGGGCAGCAGTGTAGCATAATGGTAAGCAGCAGGACTTGTAGTCAAGTCCAAGGTTGCTGGTTCAATTGCCCACAGGGGCACTGCTGCTATACCCTTAGGCAAGGTACTTAACTCACAATTGCCTCAATAAAATATCCACCTGTATAAATGGATAAGATTGTAAAAACCAGTTACTGATGCAAGTCACTCTGGATAAGAGCATCTGCTAAATACCAATAATGTAGTGCAGAAGTACATAGATAGAGGAGAAGTTATTACTCTGGTGTATTACCACATTAACATGGGGTGGGCTACACAAAGAGTACGGTCAGAGAAGTCAGACACTCCATCTCACCGGCTCTGATGTAGAACCAGTTGTCGTCACATGGGGCCAGCTCTTTGTGCTTGGCCAGCTTCACTGTGTCTACCCACTCTGGCACCTTCAGCTTCCCTGACCTGGGAGGGGAAAGAGGGAGAGGGATACAGACAGAAAGAGGACAGGATGTTCAGACTGCATTCAAGAAAATCCAACAACACACTATATTCACCTTGCAATGACATCTTTGGAAGTGTTTCTGCACTTGAACTTGTACCCAGAAGCAACTTTCAGAAAGTTCAGTGCAAGTCCAAAGGACAATTCATTGTACAGTGGTGTAGTTTGGCACTTGAGGCTATGGACAACTTTGACAAGACTTGATGTCCCACTGTTACCACTCTGGCAAGTAGTATATTAACACATTCATTTAAAAGTAGAGCTAAGGGACAGACATGTCTAAAAGATGATGAGCTGGCCTTACTTTTTGAGGAAAGCTGCCAGCGCCCGGACAAACTCCTGCTGGTTGACGTCTTTCACTGTGACACCAGGCATCTGAAATGGGGAAAAGTGCAGGGACGAGAAAAGAAAGACTTCAGACAAAGTCACACAACTCAGTCACTCTCCCCTCGCAAAGGCTGAACAAATTTGTTACGGGCAATGCGTGACAAGCTATTTTAGAGTTCCGAACTGCTTCCAATGAAAGGGTTTGTGAAATTACTACAGCGAACATTCCAGTTCCTAATCAAAATCTGACTAACTTAACAGTAAGGAAAGCTTCCGTGAATACCAGCGTCACACATTTAGGCAATACGGTCCCAGCTTCAAACTACTACACAACCAGCTACACATCTTGCATACTAGCCAGCTACTTACAGCGACCTTATCAAGCTTCCACAAATATGAATACTTTTCCAACACGGTAAATGCGTTACGAGCTCCACATACAAAGTTAGATAGGTACGTCCATACGTATATGCACACTTTGAGTAACTAATTAGAAAAATGAAAACGGCTACATTACCTACTTATGCCAGTTAGCTGACGAGCTAAGCTACCCAGCCAACCGGTACTGAACAAGGTAACATTAGTAAAGCTAGCTACACGTAATGGCAACCACGCTACACTCAAGAGTTACACTTATAGACTCTCAACATATCGCTGTATACACCCCCCACTCAGCTGGCTAAAGAACTTACAAAAGAGAATTTGTCTCTTTAGGCAACAAGTGAACACGGTAACGTACTGAGCCTGGCAAACGTAATGTGACAAGCACGCTGAAAGCATGTTGTAGCAGGCCTGACTCATAGCCGAATAGCTTAGCATTCGCCACACACACTGCACAATAAACCACTTTTACAATCAATCTGAACAACTAGAACATTCTGGTGGCACAAAACAATTTATTTGATGAATCCGGCCAGTTTCAAAATCTTAACTGTGTTTTAAAACAACAATTCTTTGCGTTTTCCTTATCAGAGGAAGACTCCAAATTTACCTTGCTTGCCGACAGCAAAAGAAAGAGGGACCGACGGGGTTTCCAGCCCGTATTCGAAACACGAGGTTCACGTCGACTCTCGCGAGATTTTCGGTATTGAGTCAGATGTGTGAAGTATTACTGGACAACAGATCAATTTGATTCACAATTAGGTAATTCAGATGTCATCTTGGGTTCCTGTTGTACCTGAACGGGTCCGCTGTAAAGACTGTACCGGTTAATATATAATCTATGAAACATATTTTAATTGTCTGCATCATTTCATAAAGGTCGTTTATATATACAGCTTTTAACCATTTTCATCGATGGACTTACGTTAATCATTTTGACATACATTATTTTCTAATTCAGTCCTACTGTTAGAACCTGATACCATTTTGGAATTAGAAAGAAGTATGAGTAGGTAGTAGTAGCTTGATTTGTAAAACGGAGACATGCGAAATAGAAAAAAAAATGTGACTTAAAATAATCTTATCAAGCATTATCATAGTGTCCTTCTCCAATGAAGAGGTGGATACTGTACTTGTCTTGTGGGTTAAGCCTTTCGTTGATTAATCTGGTAATACTGGAAGGGCTGTAATAATACTAATTAATTTCCAAGTGGTGATGTTTGAAAAGGTAAGTATCACCACTTGGCAATTAATTTGTATTATTTGAAGAGATGTGATGTTTACATACGTCTGGTCGAATTAATTAACAACATAGTGTTTGGTAAAACTGAATAGGAACATTAGTAATTAACACTGGCATTTGGTTGCAATATGTGAGAAGCAGCACAAGGGCAGTCAGCTCTCCTCGGAAACAGATGTTTGCAGCACTGAGTAATCATCAGTTCCCTGTTTATTCAAATGGTTCTCACAGCCTTGCACAGCACTGACTGTTCCTGAATACTGCAAAGACATTGTCTGATGCAGAAATCTGAATCTGTTTACTGCACCTCTTAATCCCAAAAAATCTCTTAATACCTGAACAGAAAACATAAATCAGCATGTTAGACGGCTACGATTTTGAAGGGATAGTTGAAATTGGGAGCTAAACCTACAATTCTACACATACATTATGTGTATGTGGGAGTGGGGTGTATAAGCTGTTCATTGTACTGCAAAAAATAGGATATTTGCTTCTGCATAACTGTCAAAAATGTTACCTCAGCTTCAGCAAAACTGAACAAATGTGTTGGGTTGTTTGTGCATTTCCCTGTCTATACCTCTCATCTTCTCATCTCTCTTCACCTCCGGCATCCTCTGTCTTTCACACTAACTGTGAGAGATATTGGAGCAGGAGAAGCAGGTGTGCATTTCCTGCATGGAGTTGCCCTTTGAACGGTTCTGATGTAAGGGACAGAGCTACGTGTGCAGATGGGTTTGCAGAGGAAATTGGGGGTGGGGGGGGGGCTGAGCTGGAAGGTACTGGACACTGACAGAGATAAAAACACATCGATTGAAAAATAGGGTAGAAAAGGGGGCTGGGACCTGGGAAGGAAAGACTGGCACTCACTCTCTGTGTCCTCACCTTTCAGAAACACGCAGATCTTTCCCTGCTATCACTCCAGGTATCCATCTCCATCTTTTCTTTCAATCCCTGCTTTCTTCTCCTCTTGACTCGTACATTTTTAATATTGTCCTTTTCTAGAATGCTGTGATCGTATTTAGACTGTGGTTTTTCTTAATGCTACATATTGTTCTTGTGTTTTAGCCTCAGATGTGACTATATCACAAAATGTTGATGCATGACATGGATAGATCGCTGTTGTTTAAAATCGTGAAAACAGCAAATCTACTTGGTCTTCCCAGACGTGTATTTCAATTTAAATAATTTTTTGAGAGCAACGATTTAGTAAATTATTCCGTGCAGTCAGTTACTTAATAGTAAGCCTCCCAACTTCTTCCTTCTCTGTCAGTGAACTGTCATTGTACTGAGAGTGCCTGTGGGTCAGGGAAGCTCTTTATCAGCCTCTGTTGTGACTCAGTTGAGCCTTAGTGTTATATCTGTCACAGCACAGGTTTTTACAGCGTAAAATGTAGCTTACACTAGAATTGCACTGCATTCGAGTTTGCATTGTGCTAATATCTTGACCGTGCATGTACAGCTAGCCATTAAACTGTTAATGGAAAATTACAGTGTGAACACTCACTAGCACCTTCCTCTCCTCGTGTCTCTCCATCTTCTTCAGTCATGCAGCACATGTGGCTGCACTTGGTGTGCGAGTGTTTGCTGTGCCTGTTTGTCATTGGTGTGAGCGTGAGGATGTGTATGGGGAGGGCCCAGGAGGTGCGGACCGGGGTCGGGGGCAGCGTCTCGGTGTGCCTGCGCCTCTGCCTGGGCTGGGTGGGGGCGGTGGGGGCCGCGGTCGGCATCCCGGTGTCGGTGCTGCTGAACCTGAGGACCCCGCAGTGCCTTTACACGTGCCTCACCCTGGTGTGCTGCCCCCTGCTGGTACGGCAGTTCACCATGTGCCTGCTGCTGCTGCTGGCCCTCAACTCACACCTCCACTACAGGCTGGGAGAGAGGTAGGTAAGAGGGAGAGGGATGGGTATGTCTCTCAGGAGATTGGGGAGAACCTTCCTGGAAGAAAAAGTTAGACGTAACCTGCCTGGCAGACAGATGCATAATATTGGAAGCTTATTTCTCAGTCTGGAATGGGTCACTGTAATTACATCATAAATTAAATATTCATAGTACAGCCTTGCAATGTTACCCATCCTGACAGGATTATCTTTCTCAGCCATAGTCCAATCACAGTGATAAATTTTTTCCCCCTTTATCCTTTCCCCACCCTTGCCTGGAGGCAGGTGTGAATGGCAGGACAGTAATCATTCAGACACCTAGTGCAAATTAAAAGTACAGAATGAAGAAGGCCACATATTAGCAGCAAGACCCTTTTCAGATGCAGGTGTCTTGACATGTCAGTTAGACTGGCTAGGAGGGAGAGGGGAGATAGGGAGGAATGGTATTGTGGTAGATGAAAAACAATGTGGAAAGACATAACACTCGGGAGGTAAAAGAGAAAACAAGCAGAGGACATGCTTTGGGGAAATTCAGCACAAGAGAACACATTGAGAGAAGAGGGTTAATATGGTTGACTTTCAAAAACAGCATATGCCTTCAAAAAGTGGACTGAGCACCTGCAAGGTCACACAACATGTTTGAGCCACAGTTTGCCACAGCTTGGATCTAATGAGTCAGCTGAATGGTGAATGTCAGGGAGATGATGATGTAGCTGCTGCCACATCTACACACACCAATTTCTACCAAATAACATGTTTTTTTCCCTCAATTCACTGGCCGATCCCTCACTGAAACCTGTAAATCAGACCAATAAAGATGATAGTAGTGTGTTCGGTGGGTTTGTCGCTTGCGCTAAATTATTCGTTTCTACCACCTCATTGATTTTTTTTCCCCACAGGAAATCTCTTTGTGGTTTAAAGCATTTGAACATGGTGCGATTGGCAGCCTGGTTGGTTTTTCAACACCTGGATTAGCGCCAAGATCTTTGAAGCGCTCTCTGAATTTAGCAAGTCAATTCATTTTAGTAGGCTGTGAAATAGGGGGGGGGGGGGGGGGGGGCATTTGTTTGTATTTTATAAGAGGGGGTGTTTGGTTGGAGGAGGGAGGAGATAAAAGGGTTGCCAATAAGACAAAGAAGAATTATGTGTGACTGGCACGATTAAGGATGATGGATGGGAAATATTGCTGTTGCTTAGTATGGATAGAATACAGCATATACAGGAGTCCTGGATGGTTGGACAGGAAACATGTGAAAGATGGCAGCTGTCATGAATATGGCTCTGTTGTGGAAACATGCTCTGTGTCTCAACCCTCAGTTAGACAAGAATCCCTGGTGATCCATCGAGGACATAACCCTTCTTCCACGTTAACGTGACTCCATCGTAGAAATGTGGTATTTATTCAGCTTTACAGGAACGCTGTGAGCATGCTGTGTTGGTCTATAGTGCTTCTCTTGCATCTGATTGTTGCTGTTTGTGCATTGTGCCCCCCCCCCCCCCCCCCCCCCCCACTCCCCCTGTCCGTGTCAGATACGTATCCGTGGTAACCCGCCGCAGAGTGCTCTGCCTGGTTCTGCTAAGCTGGGTGTGCTCTGTCCTGACCGCTTACGCCCAGTTCATCGGCTGGAATGCCCTGGACACTTGGGGTGACGTCCCGGGGGAGGGCACAGCCGGACTCGGGCTCGGTGGGGTGGTAGGTGCCAACTGGACCACCCCTTTCCCCCCACCCAAATATCCAGGCCCTCAGGATCGCTCAATAATAGGGAAGTACCTCCCTTATGGTGGGTTCCTATCCAAGTTCTACGTGGAGGACATGCACAACTTCACCTACGCCGAGATCCACGGGAGCCACTGGGGGGTGTGCGCCCCTGACACCGTTCTCAGCCCCCAGTTCCTGGTCTACGTCTACGCTGTCACCGTCTTCCTGCTCCCCCTGCTGGTCCTCCTAGGGATCTACCTGGATTTGATGTGTGTGGTGCCAAAGCTGGTTTCTGACCTGACCCAGTCGCCCAAGGGAGAGACCGCTCGGGCCCACTCCCTGGCACTCTCTCTTTCCCTCCTGGTGTTGCTCTGCCTGCCGCTCCACACCTGCCATGCCGTGCTCCTGTTCTCCCCCAGCACCCTTCAGCCTTCCTGGGCCCCACACCTCGCCGCTCTCCTCTTCCAGCTCTACGGGGTGGTCCCTCCTCTCCTCTACACCCCTGTGGCCGACACCTCCTGTGGACCCCTACCCCGGGCCCTCTCTCCTTCCACATCGTTTGCTTCCCCCAGGAAGGATATTAACGCGACACTCCTCTCAGCTGTGCAGCGCTGGGCCATCTGCTGTCCCACCAGCCAAGCGCATAAAGTGAAAGTGTGTCCACAGGTGTGATGGGGTAAACACTGGACACAATCCTCATCTTAACCCCGGCCATGATGATTCTCACTCTGCCATGATTCTGTTGTCCTATATCAAATCCCAACTCCAAACTCTGTCCCTAGTGACATTTCCTGTTCATAGTAATTATTAAATGGTTCTGTATGCACTGTGTCAGCCTCATTACATTCATTTGTGTACTTCTGTTTTGTATGCAACTCTGGAGGAGGGCATCTGCCAAATTACAAAATGTAAATGTAAATGACTGTTTTTTTTTCTGTGGTTTACCACATTGATAATCACGGGGCAAGATTTGGTTATGGACCACGACATTAAAATTCCCAATTCAGAAGACATCTCTTTAACTGGTAACACAAACAGCAATATTCTATTTCTGTTCCTTCACTAAAACAGAAAACCATAAGCATTGTGTCTTCAGATATTTTCAGTTAGCACCCAATCTAAAGAGACTTAATCAAATCTTGTTTATTAAGCAATAGGGAAAACTATGCTCTGGCACTGCACTGAGACATAATTACCTTCTGTACAATAGTTTCATATTTGTTATGATTGAATGTGGATTTCTGTGTTCTCCTTAAATAAAATGACTTGTTCACACTAATTGGATTGTTCTTTTAATGATTTTGGTCCGGTGCTGGTGTGAAAAATCTCCCCCTCTTTCTCGCTCTTTCTCTCTTGGAAACGTGTAGATGTGCAAATACGAAAGCACATAAACGCAAATGCACGCAAACACACACACACACAGACACACACACACGCACACACACCAAAAGAGTTATCCAGAAAGCCTGTGAAAACGGCAAACATTGCCTTCCAACTGGCAAAATCTCCTTTGGGAAAAAAAAAAAACAGGAACAATCTGTCCCTGTAGAGACAGCCCATTCAAGTAAGTGTTCACTTCAAAGCATCTAGTTTCTTCATGACGTGAACCCTTTCAAGCATTAATGTGAACAAAGTCATTTGAATCAATTGGTTGCACCAGCATTAGAGGACTCGATACATGACTGAAACCTTAAAGCGCAAAGGGGTGACAACAAGCTCCCTCAGTGCTAGGGGGGAAGGTATGTCCCTGTTTAGCGATTGGCTAGTGAGGCTATCATGTGACCTATGGTGCTAATTTTAGATGAGACATGCCATCTATGATGTGCTCCATTCTGTGCTCCAAACCTTTACGCACACCTACTAGAGCGGGTCCATTATTTTGATAGCTGTTTGACAATTAGCCTTTATGGCAGGTGAATGCATCGCCTTGCTATCAACACAAGACAAACACATTGATTCATTGCAGAGATTGCCCTGGCTTTTAAATCTAGTTCTACACCAGATGAACACACACTAACCCTCTAAATGGTTCTGCCAGAGTCACATATGGTATTGATTTTGGAGAAATAATGGAGATGTCATATCTTTCTGAGCGCTTTTACTCTCTTTCTTTATTCTGTTTTTTTTCCATCATTCATCAATTCAGATCTGTTGTTTTTTTCCTTTCCTCTACATCTGTTTATTCTCATTTTCTAGTTCTGTTTTGCATCATCCTGCATTCACCACTCGTGGGAACTCGTGTTGATTGATCCTTCCATCTCTGAATTTTCCTGATTTCTTTTGATTTTCTTTCAGCTCTCCTTCCCTGGCCTCAGAGCAAATGAAAGACCGGCACCCCACTCACTCGCTATTTTTAAAGTGTTTTTTTTTATTTTGTCGTGCTTTGTATCTTTCCCCTATAAAGAAATACAGTTAGCTATATCAACAGCGACGCGTGGACTACAAAATAAAGAGGAGTGAAAGACAGAGAGGAAGAGACAGAGACAGACAGGCACCGAGGACAGACGAGGATAGAAACAGTGAGCAATAGAGGAGAAGAGAGAGAGAGAGAGAGAGAGAGAGAGAGAGAGAGAGAGAAGAGAAGAGAGAGCAGTTTCTACAGAAAAACAAACATGGGAAGTGTACAATTAATAACAATTACAATAATAATAATAACAGTAATAATAATAATAACAATAACAACAATCATAATAGTCCAAATAATAATAATTATAATTAATAAAAACCAATAAGACCTCAGGTATTTCATAATGATAAAATGAAATGATTTTTTTTGTTTTGTTTTGTCTTTTTTTTTCTCAAAGATCACTTAACAGTATTTGTTCGGCTTTGCACCGCTAGGCTAATATTCTGTGTTAGTATAATAACATCACTTCATAATACGTTCCAAAGGAAATCTTTTTTTGTTGCTGTTGTTTTTCTTTTTTAAAAGATTCATTTCATGTTCCTTTTTTGTTGTTGCCTTTTTTATACAAATAACATTTGAGTTCAAAGATATGTATCATTATGTAACTGTGTTTGTCTGTATTACAGTGTTCACGACTTTTTTTCCTGTTCTTCTTGTTTTTGTTCTTTCAGGGTTTTGATCATTCGAGCTTTTTACCCTCTAATAATAGAATTGAAATAATCTGTCCTCTTTAACATCCCTTAGTGGTTCATGCTCTTCTTCCTTTCACTCATGAAGAGAGACAATAAAATCCTTCTGCTACTAGCAAACAATGGAGAGAGAGATTACGCGAGAGAGAAAGACAAAGGAGAAAGAAAGAGAGAATTCTTCAGTAGTACAAATCAGTCCAGATTACAGACAGCGAGAAAACTCAGTAAAAATTCAGACTCCACACTGCCAAGTGATAATGGCGGGACTCATCCTGGAAATGGATTATCAGTTTCTAATACCAGCAGGTACTTTACATTTATAAATATGTGTATCCTTAATGAGATGCCAGTGTTGCACTCTGGGTGTTGTCAAAATGATGTGTGAGAATTAGTCTTTGTGGCTGAGACGCTCCGGCAATTTGAGTATTTCAATTTTCTCACGTCAAGCATCCAATAGCTTATAACCCCCATCGTTCCCTGCTCTCACTGCCTCTGCAACTCTCGACGTGTGTGTTCTGACTAAGCAGTTCTCTCTCAGTGCAGAATTCAGGCATTCTTCTCTTTCTCTCTCTGCACAGTGCATTGGGCAGGTTTGTGTTCCCTCGTTTCTCCCCATCATAATAATTAGCCTCTCTCTCTCTCTCTCTCTCTTTCGCTCTGATTACAGTCTCACGCCTCCTCCCTTTGGCTCCTTTCCATTGTGTGGCACAATTGTACAGGTGGATCGTCTTTCCCTCTCGCTCTTTGTGACGGTTTTGCAGTGTGTGGTGTGGGGTATGCCGTTGTACAGTCGCAGTTCAGGAGGCCACCAGCAGAGGTGGCTACAGTAAATACTCCTTCTTGCCCTCCCTGGAGTCGCTTCCGTTGAGAAAGGCTTCTTGGACTTCCCCGTGCTCGTCCAGACCACTGGCCTCATGGGTCAGATAGGAGCCTGAGAAAAAGTTTAGGAAAATGGTGAGCACTCATGTTAGACTGTCCCACTGGCCGTCTTTGCCGGTGTACTGACAAGACTCTGATTGACACATTTACTCCGACTCTTACTGCCTCACTCTCCTCTCCGTATCTCCCCTCCTCCCACCCTCAAATTCTAATTCCAGAATCCTTTATTGGCAGGAAGGGCATGCTCCAAGGTTGCCAGAAGCTCTTAAAACGATGCAGAAGGAGGGGGGGGGGGGGCGGGTGGAGCATTTTATAGATGGAATATAACACAGTAAACTGAGAAGCTATAAACAAAATCGTCCTGCCTCTTTCCTGCACCTTACTGCAGGACCCGACTCAAGGGTCCAAGCAAATTACTTCCCACCTTTCTTTGTTACCGCCTCATAACTAGGGTGCACACCGCCTTACTTTTCCTTCAAATTTAATTTCAAATTCAAAAACAAAGGCAAAAATCAATAAACATTACTGGTATTAAATACACATTTCGGTACTAAAGCATACAAGTTTCCCTCACCTTTCTGCCTGACAGAGCACCATATGGTGACGATGAGCCCGCAGATGACAGTGAAGACCAGCAGTGCCAGGACGCCCCCTATCACAGCGTACGGTACTGCGCTGTGGGTCTCCACTACTGCCCCGGGATCTGAGGCAGAGATGTGAGGGTTAGTGCACCACACACAGTAACAGTGTGAGAGGGTGGTGTCCATAAACCACATCCACCCCTTTCTATGTTGAGGAACAGAGGATATTGAGAGGAAGAGCAGCTGTGAGGAGAGAATTTGTGCCATGACGGGCAAGCTGCAATAAATGCTTACGACTGTGTGGGGGAAAAAAAAAATAGGAAAATCAGTCTCACACTCCTGGTAACCTCAGAGACAGGGATGGGGAGGGATCCAACATGCTCTATATGGCACACAACACGGTACATACTAAATACAGTGCACACTGATATAGCACAGTACTCATGTATTCAGAGGGGAAGAGAGACAGAGAGAGAGAAAGAAAGAGAGAGTCAAGGTCTACCTAGTAATATTTCATGAGAAGATGAAAAATTAACATAGCTGCCTCTATGGCCCTTCTGTGTGCTGGAGCTCAGTGTTTAATGATGGACGGAGGAGAAGAGTCTGACACCTCCAGACATCTCTCCTTCACAACTCCGTGCACCATGCCCTTAAAGGGCCAGCAGGTGCTTACTTCCTCTCTTTCTTAGGAGGAATGCATAACTCCTGCATCTCCCAGAGAAAGGGATCTCTCTGTTCACTGTGTAAGTACAGCCACATGCTCCGTCTAAGATGACAGGATTCAACCCAACGCAGGAAAGACGGGTGCTTGTGCTTTACAAATGAGATTTCACTCAGCATACCACATTTTTCTTTTTTTTCTCACTATTTATTAATTCAGGTACCCCCATAATTAAAAATGGAATTCTTTCTCAGTGTTGAACCAGGGGTCAGTGTAGCAAGTGATTCTTTGATGGAGCATTACATACACACAGTTATTTACATTTACATTTACATTTATTCATTTAGCAGACGCTTTTATCTAATCTGATCTAAGGGTACATATATCGAATACAATCACCAATTAGGGACAATAGAGTACCGCTATACTACCTAGGCAAACACGTGCTACAAATACAAGGTAAGAGATAGAGCTACAAGTACAAGCCAAGAATCTTAGATCTACAAGGTCAAAATGGCAATGGTCAGTTATACAGTAGTTGGTAGCGAAGTGGACACTGCAGCATACCTACACAGGGACAATGTTATAAAGAGAGGCAAGGGCAACGGAACCAGTATATTGTATTAGTGACGCGCAGCGAGAGAGGGGGCAAGCAAGGGGAAGGTTACTGCAGACAAAGGGAGTGAAGGTCACTGGAAGTGAGGGGAGAGACAGAGAGAGAGAGGCGCACACACAGATCAGGGGGAGGGCGGACACCAGGGCGCCCAGGAAGCACAGTGGTCTGCGGCAGGAAAGAGCTGGAGGAGGTGGGTTCGAAGGAGGGTGGGTGGTTTACCTTTGGGGTCCACGGCATCGTTAGGGATTAGGGAGGTTGGGATTGAGGTGACGAGATGGGAGGTGGGAGGGACCGTGGGGGTGACAGACACAGTCTCTACGACAGACACATTCTCTATGGGAGACAACGATGGAAGGAGACAAATGTTACATGGTCATGTAACAGGACGATTCTACTGTAAAGAGATTGAGGATTACAATGGGAGAATGGTGGGGAGGGAAAACAGTGGGAGAGATTGTTCTACAGTACAATGCATGCACTAACACCGCTCATAGACGCTTAGAAAACCTGAAAGCGGCTTTTATTTTACACCAGTGACAGAGCACATGAGCTTGTGCCAATGAGGGGAGTCAGCGCGCGTCAGTACGCGCCTCCAAGTGTATTGGTACCGGATCAGGGTGTGCAGTCTGCAAGTCACCGGGTGCTTGCAATGCCGGCATTCAACCACCAGAGTGCACCCGCGACCCGCAAACTTTTTTTCCCCACTGGAGTCAAAGACTCGCTAATAACTTCAAAATCCATTCCAGAGTCCACCTGCTACCACACCACTCCCTTTCCCCTCTCCCTCCAAATCCCTCCTCTTACCTCCCAAAGATCATCTATCTCTCTGTCACTGTTGTTTTTATACCCGTATTACTCTTGTCAGCACCCCTCTCTCTCCACCTCCCTTCTCTCCCCTCATCCCTCTCTCTCTCTCTCTCTGCACTTCTCCGTCTTCCATCCCCATTCTGTTCTCTCCCTCCCTCCTCCCTCAGTATCCAGCCCACGTGTGAAGCGGGGCTGTATGTGTGTGTTCCATTCTCCGCTGCCTAACATAAGGGAAGGGGATTAATGGCTGCAAGCTGGAGGATCATTAATTGGACACAGATTAATATTGCAGGCTCCTTAAAACTCCACCCAGAGAAGCCCCATGCATTGTTTAAGAGCCTTTTAAATGATGGCATCTCGCTGCTTCTCCCCACCCACATCCTCGCCTCTTAAATCCTTTAATTCTTCCCTCTTGCAACGACCACCATCTCGCTCCATCACTCTCTCCTCTCCCGTACCCTCTCTCTGTTCACACTCCCTCCTTCCTGAGCTCCAACTCTAGCTGCGTTCTTTTTCTTCCCATGAATACTAATGTTTGCTGGCAGTGGGCTTTATTGCAAGGCGCAAAGTATTGCCAAGGCATTTTCGAGGGACAACATGCTGCTGTGTTGAACAGGAAATGACTCCCCCCCCCCCCCCTTCTTATTTTTCCATCAAAATATGTATGAATAGCATCTCTGATTTCCCCCTCTCTCAATTTCGAGTCTCACTTCATTAATTAAGGGTCTGTGTTATTTCTCCCAATTAGCACCACAGCTCATTAAGACAAAGACATTATTCGTTTTTTCCCAAGAGCATAACAACTTCTCTCGCTCCCTCGATCCATCTCTCCATCTCTTCATTTTTCCCCCCTCCTCTGTTCCTCATCCCCCCTTTGCACAATTCAATTCTAATGGGCTTCATTGGCACAGCAATTCATCCCGGTGCTGAATTGCTTTTCAATTGCATAAGCACGTCTTCAGGGGGACCTCTGAGACAATCAAAACATTCAGTTCAATCACTGCTCTTCTTCGCAAGTTGCAAACCATCTCCGACGTGTGCAAAATCAAATATGCACGTCAGAGCCCCCCCACCTCTCCCCCGAAACGCCACAAAGAACAAACCTCATATCAATACATCAACCTCACGCTGATGCTAGCCTCTCAAAAGGAAGCCAACCAGCTCTTTAAAAAGTATTCTGCTCACTAGATAAACTGACTCCATCAAACTGACACAGCAAAAGCACCTGCGACAAATTGGCTCCGTTTTCTCCCGATTTTGTGCTTCGCGGGCATATCGGACATAAAAAAAACTGACAGTGTGAGCGAGAAAAACGCTCGGAGGAAATCCATTTTTCTGTGATGTCATACTGCACGGTTCCAGCTGACTCAACTCTCTTCGGCTTGGGCGCTCCATCCCCGCGACAGCCGATTTTCTCCCCCCACAATGCACCAGGGGATTCAAACGGCAAGCATGGCTAATCTGCCTTTGACAGGCGTGCGTCCACATGTTAACCCGAGACCGACCCCCGGGCTGGGCGGGAGGGGGGGGGGGGGGGGGGGGGGGGGGGGACCGAGAGCCTCTCCGGCTGAGGGGGGAGAGAGGACTGGGGTTGATGGGAGAGAGAGAGAGCGGGAGGGAACGCTTCAAAGTGCTCAAGTGAAGCCTCCTTTACAAATGGCAGAAAGATGAAACATGACATTCCAACCTACCGTCTCTCTCAAAGGGGGTGGCTAAGACATCGATTTGATGTTTTTCATTACGGCTGAGCGCAGCATGGGGGCTGAACCAGCAGCCAAGCGTCTCATATAACACCTGCACCTCTTGCCGGTCCCCCAGCACAGAGGTGTGAGAGAGACGTGCCAAACCAGGGGAGCGACCACCAGGGGGCAGGCTAGAACAAGCACAACACTACCACAGCAACCTACCCTGGCTCTCACATTGGAAAAACAGGTTCTCTAAATGTGGGGAGGGCCAGTTTCTCCAGAATTGGCACTTCGAGGTTTAAGAGATGAGTGGCAATTGCTGAAAGCCCCACAGAAGAATCTTCCAGAAATTATGCGTCTGTTTGGGATGTATTTGCATAGGGAGCTAAAGAACTTGTTCAGCAGGATGAGTTTTGTTTGCTTGAAGTGCATCTTAGCCTTGATGTTGTTCATGTACCGAACCGCTATGAAAGGCACTGTGTAAACACTTGGCACGGTATCAAAGCGGCAGAGAGTTTTCCTGTGCCGTGGAATAGCAGCATGGAGTTGTGTTAGCATCTCGGCATGGCGGTCTCTCACCGTACACCAGCAGTGTGTAGTGGTCGGCGGCCCGGCCGTAGTTGTTGTGCGCCTGGCAGAGGTAGGTGCCGTTGTGGGCCTGGCTGAGCCGCGACACCGTCAGGGTGGAGCCCGAAATCTCAGCCCGCTCCGGGAGGGTGTCGTTAACCCGGGACCACTGCACGTTCCGTGGGCTGGGGGGAGAAAGAGAGAGAAAGTGAGAGGGAAAGAGAAAGAGTGAGAGAGAGAGAGAGAGAGAGAGAGAGAGAGAGAGAGAGAGAGAGAGGTTGAGAGAGAGAGGGAGAGATGGAGAGAGAGAGAGAAAGAGAGGGCAGGGAGGGGGCAGGGAGGAAGGTGGGGGAGAGCGAGGGGGAAGAGGGGGGACAGAGAAGATAAAGGTTCAAGAGTGGGCAAGAGTAAGAGATAGAAGGTTAGAGTGGAATGGACAGAAAAACAAGAAAATGTAGAGAGGAGGGGAAAGAAAATGAACCATGAGGGCAGAAGAGAGTTTGGGGGGGGGGGGGGGATAGAGAGAGAGAAACAAAAACAAAGACAGAGGGAGGGCAGAAGGGAGGGAGAGAAGGACAGAAGGGAACAGGGGGATGAGAAGAGAGGGATTAATACGGGATCCACGCTGAGGCGCACCAAGCGCCGTGCTGAAAAACGCTGCCAGAATGGACAGACGGACGCGGGGACGGGGCGAAAAGCCTGTCTTCCTTCCCCGCCCCGCCCCGCCCCACCCCGCCCTCCCCGGCCCTGCCGCCTGTGAGATCCGCACCTTATCCTCTCTGGACAGATTACAATCCAGCAGCGCCTGAGCTGTTAATCTGAGGGGAAGCTTTTAATTAAATCCTGCCCATGCGTAGCCCGGTGCCGGCCAAAGACAAACAAACCCACCAATAAACACACCCACCAAACAACGGCCTGAGCCGCTTAATTGCTGATTAATGGTTAACGGGCAGAAGGGAGAGGGATGGTTGTTGCCCTGAGGCCCGGTGGGAGTTTGTGGAGTGTGGCGTGGTCACTGTGCCGTGGGATTTGCCCTGTATCAGGCCGCTAAATCAATTTTTCCAATTTGTGGGGAGGGGGGGGGGGGGGGGGCGGTTTGGACCCACAGGAATGCTTGTTCAAGTCTAAGCCTGATGCGGGACTTCAGAGGGTTTTCAGAGACTTGTAAACAGGCCCTTCAAGATCTCGCCAACGGATGCAGAAATAGGTGGAGTCACAAGGGAATAGATGCAACACGGCTCACGCAAAGAAATGCAGACACACTCATTTGCTCGTATACACATGCACAGACATGCTCTCACACACACACGCACACACCCTCGCTCGTATATACACAGACACACTCTCCATAACCCATACACACACGCATTCACCTGTTTGCATACGCCCAAACACACACAGCCTTACACATAATCTGAGGAACACATACACACACAAACACACACAACTTTCCTGTCCACTATTGAACTGGACTTGATCAATACTTGAGCAATACATTCCACAAATCAATATACTAAGTATGCTTTTGCCACAATAATATATCAAATCAGACACACATACACAGACACACACACACGCACTGACACATACACAGACACAGACACCCACACAGACACACAGACACACACACACACACACACTCACAGTGGGTTCCCGCTGACGGAGCAAGTGAGGCTGAGAGAATCTCCCTCCCTCAGTATTCCAGGGGGCGGGATGATCCTCACCGTGGGGGCAACTGAATGGAGGACACACAGAAAAACGTTAACACTGCAGTGCTGGGGTTTCACAGCACACTGACACTGTAGCACTGTGCTAGCAGCACCACTGAAACTATACAAACTCTACACTGGGGCACTGCTGCTGTACCCTTGGGAAACGTACTTAACCCACAATTGCCTCAGAAAATATCCAGATGTATAAATGGACAACATTGTAAAAAAACCGAATGTCGCTCTGGACAAGGGCATCTGCTAAACGCCAGTAATGTAATGTAATGTTTAATCCACTCAGCAATGCAGCAGCGCAGCAATGCTAACTACAGAGACAGCATTACTGCGGAGCAGCAGTGTGGAGGAAAGTGTCCGTGCGACGCGTGCGTCCGTGTGGGAGCTCGGCGACTCACAGTGCACATCCAGCCGGTAGTGCCGCACCCTCTTCTGCGTGCCCAGCGCCGGGTGGATTGCCTCGCAGCTGACGGCCGCCCCATTGTCCCGCCTCTCCACCGGGATTCGGATGGTGTTGGAGACGCTGACTGTTTTCCCGTAATCCTGCTGAGACACGACCCCTGGAGGGTGGGGGAGTGAGAGCGAGAGGGATTAGGAGGGCAAAAGACAGAGCGTGAGATTTAATAACACTGTTTAACGAGTTTTTTTTTTCCCCCCACAAACTTTTCAATAACTTCACCAACTTAGAAGACAAAAAAAAGCCTCTCAAAGTGACAGGAGAGATAGAGAAGGACAGGAGCGGGAAGAGGGAGGGAGAGATAGCGTCTTAATTAAAGCAGGATTCTATCTGTCAGAATCTGCACGTAACCTTTAATGTCACACTGCATTTAATTCACGGGGCCCAGCGTGGGGAGTGTATGAGCTTTGGCTACACTTGTTTAACCTTGTCACGCTGGGGAGGTTTCCTTTGAACTGAAATAAATTAGGATGAGAAAGAGAATGCAAGACAGAGAGAGGGGGGAGAGAGAGAAGGAGACAGAGAGACAGAGAGAGGGAGAGAAAGAGAGAGAGAGAGAGAGACAGAGGGAGAGAGAGATAGACAGAGAGAGACAGGCAGAGAGAGAAAGAGACAGGCAGAGAGAGTGAGAGAGAGAGAGAGTTATGGGAGAGTGAGTCTTCAAGAACTTCAAGATGGGTTGAGATGTCATGGGTTATCATGCATTACCATGGGCAATTCACTGTGTTTAGCCATGGAGAGAAAACAAAATCTTTCGACTGGTTTTTACTAGTCAGTAACCGACAGCACAGGGCGGCCCCACCCACCGTGGGGTGAATGAAAGCTAATTCTCTGATGACTAGGTTAGACACAGTGCCGCAGGCAGACAGGCAGACAGACACCTGGGATCTCGCGGCGGTCGCGCATCCAGCGGAGCGTGGCGGGGGGCTTGCTGCGCGGGGACAGGCAGGTGAGCTCCACCTCGCCCCCCTCCACCGCCTCCGTCTTCACCTCCACGGTGGGCACCTCGGGGGGCACAATGACGGACAGCGTGGCCACCTGGTGGTGTGTGTCGTCGGTGTAGAGCTGGCAGAAGTAGCCGCCCTCGTCCCACACGCTGACGTTGCTGAGGGTGATGCGCACCAGCCGCTGGGTGAACAGGACCATCTGGAAGCGGTCATCTTTCAGAGCTGGGGGGGGGGGAGAGAGACAGACAGAGATATGGGAGAGAGGGAGAGATGGGGGGGGGGGGCAGAGGGAGAGGGAGAGGGAGAGGAAAGAGAGACAGACAGAGATAGGGGAGAGAGCGGGGGGGGGGGGCAGAGGGAGAGGAACAGGCAAAGGAAAGAGAGGGAGATGGGAGAGAGGGAGAGAGAAGGGAGAGAGAGGGACAGGCACAGTCAGAGGAAAGAGAGACAGAGACATGGGAGAGAGGGAGAGAGTGGGGGGAAGGAGGGCAGAGCAGAAAGAGGAAGGGACAGAGAGAAGGTCAGGGAGAGAGAGAGAGAGAGAGAGAGAAATAGGGAGATAGAGTGGGATAGGGAGAGAGGAGGGAGATGGACAGGGAAAGGAAAGAGAGACAGACATGGGAGATTGTGGAGGGCAGAACAGAGCAGGGAAGAGAGAAAGAGAGGGCAGGGAGACAGAGGAAGAGAGATGGAGAGATAGGGTGGGAAAGGGAGAGAGGAGGGAGAGGGACAGGGAGAAAAGGAGGAAAGAGAGAAGCAAAAAGGGAGGGAGAGGGATGCAGAAATGGTGGAAGAGAGAGAAGGAAGGAAAAGATCAATAAGAGACAGTGGGGAGAGATCATGAAGGACATGGGAAGTGCAGGCAAAAGAAGAGGTGGCAGCAGGGAGAGGAGGAAGAGCACGGAAGACGAAGGGTTGATAGAAGAGAGGGACCAGAGAGGAAGATTGGAGAGATTGAGGATTGTAACACAGAGGACCAAAGGGGGAAGAAGTAAACATGAAAAAGGGAAGGATAAAATGTGGAGAGAAGTAATGAAAGGAAGGAAAGAAGAGGAAGGAGGAAAATGGAGAGGGAACACAGAGGAGAGTGGTTGGAGATGGGGTTAACACAAGCATTCTGGCATTTTGGCTCCCCGGCTAAACGACATCCCTCCAGTGCTTTTACACCGCGCTGAGGTTAGAAAGGAGGGAAGGAGAGCAGGCGGGAACAAGCCAAACAGGACGAGTAGAAAATTACTCTCCTTTTGTTGTCAAAGAGAAACAAAAAAAAAAATCAATGTTCAAAAAATAATAATAACAAATAATGATAATAACTATCACTTTCTGACAGAAACTCGATTGCCATTGTCTGATGAAATCCCCAAACTCACTTTGCATCGACTGACTCCGAGCTTCTCTTCCCACTTCCCTCGCTTCCCTTTTTTCTCTGCATTCATCGGCGCCCGGGCAAATCGCTCTACCCTTGTGTAGCTCCTCTCATCATAATTCATTATGTCGAAGATGTAACAGATTGTGAGTGTGTGTGCGTGTGTGTGTGTGAGTGTGTGTGTGTGTGTGTGTGTGTGTGTGTGCCTGCGTGGGCCTGCCATGCTACCAGTGCGCTGTTGAAATGTGAGAAAATGTTCTCGCATTGAAAGCATCTCCTGACAAAATGTTAAATGACTTTTTCTTCGGAAAATGGCAGTTAAATGCCAAAGCTTTGTTCTGCTCCATTTTTGCCTCTTGTGGGACTAAATCTGAGCAGAGTTAGTGGTAAGACACCATGAAGATGGGGGGGGTCACTGGAAGCACAAGGACAAGATATATAAATATATATAGATATATATAAATTCTTGTGTAATCAGTGGGCTTCTTAAATGCTTCTGTAACCAAACCTCCTGAAACCTCATCATCTCTGTCACAAAGGAGGTTTGCTGACACCATTACCCAAAGTGATCTGCAGAGCTCATAATTTCCACAGACAATTCAAATATTAATGACTATCGTGTGCATGAAATGCTAATTCAAATTACCAAAGGTTACTGAGTGCATGTGCGAAAAGCATGCA
This sequence comes from Megalops cyprinoides, assembly GCF_013368585.1. NCBI lineage: Eukaryota > Metazoa > Chordata > Actinopteri > Elopiformes > Megalopidae > Megalops > Megalops cyprinoides. The sequence continues at coordinate 7,295,619 of NC_050592.1, read as the reverse complement.
CTAAATTCATGTGAAAGGACAGGAAAACCATTAAGTCCCTCCTGGTACTCCTCTAGACAGCCAGAGACTCCCTGGAGCTCAGCGCATAAGAGTCTTCACAGATGGGGCCGTCCCTGGACATTTTTTTTTTTTAACTGATGATGAGAGTAAGAGTTCATGAACACCAAAACGGAAAACATTATCAGCCGCTCACTGGGAGGTGATTTGAAGGAAACAAAATGTTTTGCATTTCCCTTTCCAAGGGGTTCATACGAGCTGGTGATTTGAAAACACAAGGTAATTTCTTCTCATCATGGGGTTCACAAAGTTGGTTCTCCCATGACTGCTTTTAACTGGTCCAAGCGGTGGGTCTGATTTAGCTCAGCTTGTGAAGACTGTCTGATCAAGGTTCACTGACACGTCTCCATTGGCCAGTTCACCCTTGGCCAGTCCACCCCCTACACCCTCATTGGCTAACTCCCCTTGCTGGTGGCACACTACCGACAGTACCACATCAAGTCCCACTACAGTAAGAGGTGAATCCAGGCAAGATGAGGGGGCTTGTTACACCTTCAGCTGGCCTGTTTCAGCAAGTCTACAAACACACAGACTTCCCAGCAAGGCAAAAAAGCTGATGACCTGTAAATCTTCACAGGCACAGTATGCACCAACTGTACTGAAATATAAAATATACCCTGCACCAGTTCATCAGCCAAGCTTAATGTTTGCATACTGATAACCTCTTATGGAAAGACAGCAGCTGGCTGTACTACCTTTGCTAGTACAGGGAATGCATATTTGCCATATGGCTTGCTAGCTAATTAGTCATTATAGTTTGCAGTTATAGATATCTCTTTAGCTAGGTAGCTATATGACAGTCTGCTAGTTATTTCTCAAAGAAGCTATATAGCTACACCTGTGTGTAATTTGGCAATGGAAAATTCACTTGCTATAGATACTATCCGGATGCTGGCTAATAACGTCCAGTTTTTGACAGCTCAGTTGAAATTTTCTCTCCCTTAAACTGTTTTCAGGTACTGACGAACAAACACAAAACCTTACTGCACCTCTCTTCTCAGACATGTCAGTGAGAGAATGCCAATGTAAGAGACTGAGTGAGGAGAAAGCCCCAGTCAGAGATGTCAGCGCAACATCAGCCTGAGAGGTCTTCCACTGAAGGAAAGTGAGGTAAAGAGGAGGAATAGAACTGGCCTCCTGTCTGATAATGGCCCACAGCTCCGACTGTTCTTCCCTTCCTCTCCTTGTCAGACTGCTCTCAAACTCTCAGATCAACCTAAACTCACTCAATCAACCTAAACTTACTTTGCTGCTCCTGCCTCTGTGGCCACCCTCCCTCTCCCTCCCTCTCCCCCACCTTCTCCCACCCTCCCTCTCCCTCTCCCTCTCTACCCACCTTCTCCCACCTTCCCTCTCCCTCTCCCTCTCTACCCACTTTCTCCCACCCTCCCTCTCCCTCTCCCTCTCCCTCTCTACCCACCTTCTCCCACCTTCCCTCTCCCTCTCCCTCTCTACCCACTTTCTCCCACCCTCCCTTTCCCTCTCCCTCTCTACCCACTTTCTCCCACCCTCCCTCTCCCTCTCCCTCTCTACCCACTTTCTCCCACCCTCCCTCTCCCTCTCCCTCTCTACCCACTTTCTCCCAACCTCTCTCTCCCTTTCTCTCCCCTGCCCTCTCCCTCCCTTCCTCTCCCCACACCTTCTCCCACCCTCGCTCTCCCTCTCCCTCTCCCTCTGTATCTCCTCCCTCCGTCTTCCCCCTTCCTCCTACCCTCCCAGCCCCCCCTTCCCTCCCTCTACGCCCTATCTTTGCCTCCTCTCCTTCTCCTCCTTCCCTCTCCCCCTCCCAGCCCCCCTCTCTCCCACTCTCTCCCTCTCCTCCCTCTAACCCCTACCTCTCCCTTCCCTCCCAGCCCCCCCCCCCCTTCCCCACCTCTCCCTCCCTCCCTCTCCCTCCCTCTCTCTCCCTCACTCTCCCTCCCTCTCCCTCCCTCTCTCTCCCTCCCTCCTTCTCCCTCTCCCTCCCTCCTTCTCCCTCCCTCTCCCTCCCTCTCCCTCCCTCCCTCTCCCTCCCTCCTTCTCCCTCCTTCTCCCTCCCTCTCCCTTCCCTCCCAGCCCCCCCCCCCCCTTCCCCACCTCTCTCTCCCTCCCTCTCCCTCCCTCTCTCTCCCTCTCCCTCCCTCTCTCTCCCTCTCTCTCACCCCGGGTGCCGTTGAAGAAGAGGGTCTGCCTGCGCGGGTTCTGGATGACCACGATGGAGCCGTCGTAGTTCTGCAGCCGACAGGAGATCTGCGCCGTACCGCCCTCCAGAACCGTCACGTTCTCCGCCTGCACCGCCTGGCAGCGAACTGTCGGGGAGACAGAGAAGCATAAGGGATTATTCACCTCATCACAAGTGTCCCAAAACTGTATGGGCTTCGGGTTTGCACCTACCCAAATCAGCCCAAAAAAGAGTAAATGATGGCCCAGCACAAATGTTACCCTCAGAGGATAGAGGAAGGAAAATATGCAGACACATACAGTACTGCCACAGGAAACGGGTTAAAATGGGAGAATCTGTGGAGTATACACTGCAGCTTTCAAACAGAGAGACGGTGCAAAGGAGACCAAAGAATGTACAAATTGCACGATGACTGAATAATCAGTAGAACTCTTGTGCAGCACAACAGCGCTCGAAAATGGCTTTCAAAGGAAAGGAAAAGAGAAAGGCCTCAACATCAGGAGAGCTGCTGAATCGTCCGCCCGGACCAAAGAAAATATATGCACAGTACTGAGGAAGAGGGAGAGAACAGAGAGAGAAAGTGAGGGCTGTGATTACTCTATCACAGACCCCGAGCTGATCTCTAATCTAACTTCATCCAAATTTAATTTCATCTGATTCCATCTCTCCTGGTGCGATGCCGACCGCACCCCCAGAGTCCGAACGAGGGAGGGAAGTGGGTTAATAAAACATTGACCAGGCCAGGTTATCCAGCTCAAACGTGAGAAGGAGGGGGGGGGGGGTATGCGAGGGGGAGGGGAGGAAGACAGAGACAGAGAAAGCACGTCCTCAAATCTCAGACATTTATTATCATAATTGTGCCCATTATTAATCCTACTCCTCTTCATCAATATTGTGATTCATATCTCGGAAATCGGCAATGCCATCGCCACCCTAATTATTATTCTAATGACTGTTATTAGTCACCACGCCGGCACTCAGCTTTTCTTCCTTTTGTCTTAAGGACCTTGATTGTAATAACAGCAGCACTATATCAAAAGAAGCCGGGCTACCACTGGTAGCAATCGCAGATGCATCGCGACTAATAGTGGGCTAATTATGCAAGTGGAGCCGGTTCCAGTCAGAGTGGCTGAATGGTTTCAGTTGTGAGGTGAAAATAGGGCTAATTGAGCCGCAGTTTAATCCACTTCAGCATTCGCCAGCTGCAGGCGCTTCATGTAAATTGGCCTGATGAGGCCAGAACAACACAAACAAAGCGGGAGTGGGAGGGGGTGACGCGGATCCGACAGCAGTGCCAGCCAATGGGACGGGGAGCGCGGGGGACGGGCAGGAAGTGAACGGTCCCGGAGTGTTCGGCGATGCCTCAGCTGGAAAGACCAGGAGTGACGCAAGGCCGCCTCACAATAGGAGAGTGAATGCCATCCCTATCGCTCCACGTTGAATGGCATCATTCAAAACAGCAATGTGGATTCAGCCAGCCGTATTCACAGCCACAGCTGCGGTTTTGTCAAATTCACGAGGACTGGTAATGGTGTTCGCAGTGGACGCCGCGGCACCAAGCCCGAATTTCTGAATACCGGTAATGGCAAAAGAAATAAGACCAGCCACACAAATATTAATTCTGACCCCATTAAAATCAACCCACAGTAATATACTCAACAAACACCAAATCGGATTACGAGAGAGGGCGGATCGATACGGAACCACTGTACTGACAGTTTGAAAAACAGATAAATAAAAGGAGAGGAAAAACTCGCAACCCGAGGCGAACAGCCCCCCGGTGGCCATGTGGTGGCAGTGTGGCGCTGCAGAATGACACTGATAACAGATCGATGTTTCCAGGAAAAAAGGGTCTTTATTTACGGGGGCCCAACATCACACAGAGGGACAATAACTTCAAATCCGCCGGCAAATAAATAAATAAGCGCATATACAAATAAATAAACAAGGGCCTTATCTGCACGGTGTAATGGCCCCAGGGAAGCGGTGACGGATGGCGAAGGGAGATGGCGTGAATTAGGCGGTTTGGGACAAAGCCAGGTGCGGCACTGTTCCCCGGCCGCAGTAAATTGAGGGGGCTGCCTGAACACGCAGGATTAGCGGCCTGAGTTACGCCTCCGAGCGGGAGCCCCAGAGGCATCAACAAAAGCAGCGTGGCCTCGGTGAGCGCCAGGGGGGTGGGCCTGGGTTACCCGGGTGCAGGGACAAGCCGCCCAAGGGGGACTATCACACTCTCACAAACGCACTGAGCGAACGCCACGCCATACGAACAACCTCGGTTCGGGCGCACTTTCGACTTTCCCGTCGCCCACTCTTTTTTTCCTGCATCTCTCTCTCTCTCTATCACTCCCCCTTCCCTCTTTCCCCCCGAAATCTAGCCTCAGTCCATGCAGCGATGCTGCCTGCGCCCCCTGCCCTTTTTTTTACCTCTGCATCCTCATCACTTCTACGCTCCCCGCCTTGCCGCTCTTTCCTTTCTCTCATCAACTTTCCTCCCCACCCCCCGGACGTATTAGTCAGTACATTAGCTTCAGGTTAAACAACCGGTTCTGAAAAGACCAGATCTGGTGAAAACGCTGACAGATTGAGAATTCTCTTTCCTCTCTTCCCTTTCTCAGGTCTAAAATTAAAATTCCATCTCTCCAAGGAATCTTGTACACTGCCAATCAAATCCTATAAAAAATGCTAACTATAAATAAAACATAATCCTCTACAAACCTTGTTCCATCTATTTTTCTCATTACCTCATTCTGTCGCTCTCCTCATCCCTCTTTTCTTTTCCGTCTCTCTGAAACCCTCTATCTCTCCCCTCCCTCTCCCTTGCTACCCCCTGCCCCTGCTCCCTCTCTACTCCTTCATTTCTCTATCCCTCATTCCATTTCTCTACCAATCTCGCAATCCTGTCTCCCCCGCTGCCTCTTTCTCTCCTCTAATCTCATTCTTTCCCTCCTTCACACCTACGCACTCTCTCCCCACCTGCTCTCTCCAGTAATCCTCTCTTTCTACACTCCCTTGCTTTCTGTCTCTCTTCCCCTCAATCTCCCGCCAGCTTTTTTTTTTCCTTCCTCTCTCTGTGCTGTTTTTTCCCTCTCCTCAATCTCCATGTGTGCTTGTTGTCCTCCGGACACCAAAACTGCCTCCCTCTGTTTTCATCCATCTATGTCTGTCTGTTCCCTGTCTCTCCATCTCCATCTCCATCCTCTCTTCTGCTCTCCCTCTTTTCATCTCCCTCTCTCTCTCTGCATTCCTCCTCTCTCTCTCTCTCTCTCTCTCTCTCCACCCTTTCCTGTTTGTTTCGCTCTTTCAGTAAATGTGATTTGTTCTGCAGCTCAAGTCGGCAGTATAATCACCCTGTTTTTATCCTGGAGAGAGGGAGACCAAGGGAGACAAGGAGAAACAGATGCAATGAGAGGAAAAAAGGGAGGCAAAAAATGTCTCTTTCTGCACTTGGCCCTTTCTTTCTCCTCTGCTTCATTCCAACCTCTGCTCATTACTCGTCTGTAATGGACCTAATATCCCTTATTTCGCCTACTCTCTCCTTTCACTTTTCACTCCAGCTCCTAACCTCCGCTCATTACAGTCCAATTTATCTTTCTTTCCTTTTTCCCCTCCTTTTCTGTACCTCTTCTTCTCCTTTGGTGAGCTTCCCTCCACCTTGCTCTCATCCTTTCGTAACTGGTGAGCACCCGCATCATGCTTACATCCCCTCTTTGACCTTCACACTCTTTCCTTCACCCCCTCCGGATTTTCAGCACCTTTTCTCTCTAGGTCCTTTAACTTTCTCTCTCTCTCTTCCTGTATAGCTTGACAGATAGATAGACACACGCGCATGCGCACACACACACACACACACACACGTTCACCCCCCCCCCCCCGCCCATTTCCCTCAATTTCATCCACTAATCCAGCTTTCAGGACTCAGGCCATTTTCTCCTTTTGTTTGGGGAGAGGTGTCCTGGGCAGTCACAGTCCAACACACTGCACCAACAATTACCGCCACACATTACAATAGAGGTTTAGGGAATATTTACACAGCAATTACATACCGATTCACCCACAGAGATAAAATACAGCCAAACCATAATGTTAGACCCCTGTCATCCTCACTCCTCTCTCTCTCTCTGTCTCTCTGGATCACTCTCTCACTTTCTCTCATTCTCTCTCTCTCTCAGCTTTTAAATTTAAATTAAGAATGCTTCATTGGCATGAAATGCATGTCTGTACATAATTGCCAAGCTTACTCACCCTCTGTCTTTGTCTGTTTCCCATCATCCTCCACATATCTTATTTTTAATTGAATATTTGAAAATATTACTGGCATTCTCGAAAAGGGACTACCAAAGCAATACCTGTACAGCAAATAACGGTAATACGATTATTTGCGAGAGTAAATGAAATGCATTAAAATACATGTGTATTACTAATAACACTATTACAAACAACAATAACACATCAGGCAATCTAATATAGTCCTTTTTCTCAGAATCTCCATCCTCCTCTGTCCTCCCCATTGGCTCTCCATCAGGACCGATCCTTCACAGAGGTGTCAATCACTCTCTGTCCCCCAGGCTGAGGCAGGCAGCTCTGTCTCTTCTCCCAAAACCCGCCTCCCCATCTCAATTTTCCCCTCACCTTTTTTTTTTTTTTTTGGACCCCATACCTTTCTCCTCCTCTCCTTCACTCTCATCTCTTACTGTCAATGGTCTCACCCGTCTGATCCTTCTCAGCTTGCCTCCACTGTGTAAGGTGTTCCTCTTTGTAAGACACTGCTTTCAGCCTCTCCCATTTTACTCCTTTTTCACTCTACCTCCATCTCCACTCTTTCACTGCCACTCTCCTCTGCATTACCCTCTCCTTTTCCTGTTCTGTGTTTCTCCTCTTTTCACCTGCTTTCTGACCTTTTGTCTTCCCTTCTGTGTTCTCCGCTAAAGGCCTGCTTTTCGCTCTCCATCTCCTCTCCCTACCCCCCATCCTCTTCCCTCCCTCTCTCCATCCCTCTTTCCCCACATATTCCCCATCCCCCCTCTCTCTCTTTCCACCTCTCTTTCCCCATCACCATCCTCTCAGCGCTTTTCTTCCATCACTATCTCACTCCATCTCTCCCGTCCCCTTTTCCCCTTCTCTTCATCACCCCCCCCCCCACCCCACCCCCACCCCCATCCCCACACACACAGTGGCGCGTGCTGGTGGAGAGGTGGCAGATTGATGATTGGGAAGGGGGGGGGGGGTTGTACTTACGGCCCAGGGAGAGCAGGATCACAGCGTGGAGGGCAAGGGAGGGAGGGGGGGTGAGGAGGAGAGATCGCAGGCCCGGCCTCATTGTGTATTGAGCAGAAAGGGCTCTCAATGCTCCCTCTGTGCCCGGCTGCACCGCGGTTTCACCACACTGGGGAACTCGCCACCGCCTTTTGCTGCTTCGTGCTGTCCGGACCGCCTCAATACCGCCTTTGTAACGCGCTGGACGAGACGGATGTTATCTGGAAGCTGGACGCACCATCCCGACCTGGGCGAAGCTCGAACGGAGAAAGCACTTTGTGGGCACTCTGTTGTGGTGGTAATGTTATGCGGCGCTGTGTCGTGCTGTTTTTGTGCGATACAGCACAGGACAGAGTAGCGCCGGGGCTAGTCAAACATTGACTTGGCCGTACTGCATTAACACAACATTGGCCGTCCTTGATGAAACCTTCCGACTGGCAGCCGCGATGCACTGTGTGACACTGGCCTTTTGTAGTGGCGGCCAACAATATGCCGCAACAGAAGAAACTGCAGAAAAATGAACTGAATTATGCCGTAATAGAACACGCCAGACAGCACAATGCCAAGAGCGAGCAGCGTTATGCAGTATCGGAGGATAGCGTATTACGCCGTTCTCAATGCAAACGGGTTACAGTTCAATATGCCAATGTGTTTATCTGAAAACGGAAGAGTAGCACCGAACGTTGCCCCGCACAGAACTATTCCACGCCGGATGTCTTCGATCAACCCGCTTGTCTCTCACGCTCTCTCTCCCCGTCTTCAGTTCTCTCTCCCTCTCTCCTTCCTCCTGTCCTCGGTCATGACGTTAAAGGAGCAGACAGCGGCGGCTGTAATCCCGCTCGGTCTTCTTCCTGTCCCGATCCCCTGCTTCCGAAATCTCCACTGCCGGGCCTGTCACTCCGTTTCAAAGCTGAGCCCTCCGTCCCTGCGTCCTTATATATCCCCTCATTCCCATCTCTCCCTCGCCCTCTCGGCATTGTGTTTGTGTAGGGAGTGTGTGTGTAGATGCATACTTAACATATTTGTTATCTTTGTGAGGGCTGGGGTGAGGGAACAACAATGGCCGGCATTGATGTCCCCAAACAGACACACACTCTATGAGCGTGCATATCTATTCACTCAGGGTATATAGTTGTATCTGTTTGACCGCCGCTTTTTTGTGCAATGCCCCCTTCTTCCACTCACAATCGGTCAGCTGACCTCCTGCCGTGGAGCAGACAGAGGGTCTACTGAGCTCTCGGGAGGTCTTTTTTAATGTCATGGGGTGTTTTATGTTGAGTCTTGTCAGGGATTCTGTTCTCTGCAGTGTGTGTGTGTGTGTGTGTGTGTGTGTGTGTGTGTGTGTGTGTGTGTGTTTGTGTGTGCGTGACCGGACATGAGGTACATGTACTATCTCTAGTTAATATTGTGATGTGCCAATCTGAAACAATTTGCGGTATGCTCAATTCTGTGAGTACTCATCGTGGGACAGGCCTGTATTTGTTTGTTTGTTTTAGCTGCAATACGTAAAATGTAATTGTGACTCCCTCTTCCTTTCTCCCTCAATTCACATCCAAATCAAATTTTTAATGGGCTTCGTTGGCACCACAATGGAATAAGTGTTGCCAAAGCACTTAAGGGGCTTAAGTCAGGCCGTGATGGAAATATTAAGCACTATTACATCCTTACAAGGATCCTGGCTGGTTTTAGTATGCCAGGGAGGTCGCCAAAGCGTTTAATACCATAGATATTAAGATTCTAAACACTCTTAAGACCACAGATACCTGGGATATGTGAAACGCCTTGGGCTCCTAGTGGGAGGTGGGTCATTATCTATCCCTGCATCAGCACAACTATTGGGGTTCAGCTGCGGAGATCCTGGCATCTATTTATCCAAAGATTAAACACTCCATCCTTAATGCAGGTTATAGTGGGAGGAGGTAGGTGGGGGAACGCTTTTTGAGAAGATAATTAAATTTTATATTTCTCCCCTGAGATTATAGAGCAGGTTTGGAGTAGAACATGTGCTAGTGCGCGTGCGTGTGCAGGAGTCACATGAAAAAAAAATCACATGACCGCTCATTTTGTCCTCACTTCCCTCCAGTTTCCACTTCCCCTTGTTTTCTGTGTCTAACCCACAGCAGCCTGATCTGCCCTTTCTCCTCTTTTCTCTGTTTCCTCTTTTTTCTCCCTCTCTCTCTCCCTCTCTCTCTCTCTCTCTCTCTCTCTCTCTCTCTCTCTCTCTCTCTCTCGCTCTCTCCACCTCTCTGAAATACCAGCCATTTTATTCAACTTCTTCTTCCTCCCTGTAAATTGTATATATAAAAAAAAAAAATCGCCCAACATTTCAAATGTCACAATCCATCTTCGGCCCTTCACAGCTGCTCCTGAATTAACACCTGTGTGATGCAATGGGCCGCTGAAAAGCCTCTGTTCTCCGGTGAGTTTCAAACAGCTGTAATTCACCGGGACTTGCAGAGCGCTGCCAACAGCTCGATGCGCTTCCTCTTGGTGTGCCTTCGGCGCCCTGTCCCGGGGACTGCCCCCGGGTGATTTCCGCCTCCAGGGCACCGGGATCGGTCTGCCCGTTTTAATCCTGGCTGGAACACAGGCATGCACATTCCCCTGCCGCAGCTCTGCTGGGACTTGCAGTGTGGCACGGGCCTGTTTTGCCCTGACCTGTTCTTTAGTATTAACTGTGGCTGTTTGGTTATGGATTTACTACAACTCTTTTAAAAATGGATCTATACAATATTCACTCACCCCGACAGAATGTCTTCAAGATGATGACAATGGCAATCATAATGATGATGACAGTACAAGATTATTACCGTCAGTGTTTACAGTGACACATGGAGCACTATTAGTCCCTTTTATAACGTGAAACAACAGCACAGCGGGCGAACAATGTCTTGCCTTCTTTGTGCCTATTCATTGGCACTTAACAATCTGATTATTGTGTAATATAATAATGTCATCTTCTCTCCCTCTTTACCTCAGGGTTCCTTTCTTCATGGTTTCATATCTCTTTTTGTCTCTTTCCTCTCTCTCTGTCAATCTCTCTCTCCATCTGACCCCACAGGAGGTCTCTGCACCTTGCTCTTTCATTCTCCTGCTTTCAATCTCTCTCCCCCTCTCTCTGGAGGAAAAATCACACACTCATCAGTTTCCGAGCCCAGTTCTTGACGAGCAAACTCGCAAGGAGAATGTTAACGAAGCTCCGCAGCCAATTAACACCTAGCTCACATAACGACCTTTTACACGCAGACACACGCGCCGCGCTGGGACGGCGAGCGAGAGACTGAGGGAAAGGGAAGGAGAGAGGGAGCAGAGAGGGGTTAATACAATATTACATTAACGCAGACTGGAGAGGAACCAAAAAAACAGGCCAGAGATGAGACAGAGGAAGAGAGGTCAGTACAGCTTATCCACCCGCCCTGACTAGACCGGACACAGCGCCAGTTTAACTGTGACACGGAGACAAACGGGGTTAATAAAGCAGACGAGTGCATACTGAACTGTACACCGCGGTGTGTAAACTGTGCCCTGAGAGAGAGAGTAAGGGCAGAACATACACTTTCACAGCACAAACAGCATTATGCATTAACTGCTCGCTCAGACAAAAAAAAAAAAAAAAATAGAGAATGGGAGGAATTGAGCGATAATAGGAAAGCGGGAGTGAGCTGAAATAATTAGAAGGCCTACTTGCAGCATTCATTTTAAAATGCAAATCCATTTAATATTTCTTTGCTCCGCTTTGCTGCTCCAATCTTATGCTCTCTCTCTATTCTCGTATTCTCCTCTCCACTCTCTCTATATTAGAGCACCATTAATATACTGTAGTTTTGTGTTCACTGCCTGCGGACTGTGTGTGTGTGCGTGAGTGTGTGTGTGTGTGTGTGTGTGTGTGTGTGTGTGTGTGTGTGTGCCCACGTGCGTGTGTCTGTGAGAATGCGGCTATCTACCTCAGAGACAGAAAAGTGTGCAATTTGTATGTGTTTGACAGTGATGCATATACATGTGACATGTATTTACATGGCTATGTGCTGTATGTATGTGTGTGGGTGTGTGAGTGCGTATACGTGCGTGTGTGTGTGTGTGTGTGCGTGTGTGTATTATGAAAATCACCAGAGAAAAAGACAGCTGTCCCTGTCTAATACCAATCTGTCACTGCTTAGATTGCCCATCTTTCCTGTTTCTGGCTAATCCTTTTTGTCTACTCAGTATAATATGCTGTGCTCCTTTTCTGCCCCCCCCCCATATTTTCACAAACTCCAAAGACTGGACAGATGCAACAAGATGACACCTCCCTTCAACTGCATATGCATTTCAGAACTGAACACGATTAGTTCTCTACACGATAAATCCCACGTGTAACATACGCAAAAGGGATTACACCATAAACAGCCCCCTTCTTCTATTCCTCTCTAATCCCTTCATCTCTCTTTTCCTTTTCTTATTTTTTCTTTTTTTTCTATTTAGCAGTGTGTGCATGCAGGTGTGCTGCTAAAATCTCTCTCTCTCTCTCTCTCTCTCTCTCTCTCTCTCTCTCTCTCTCTCTCTCTCTCTCTCTCTCTATTCTCGGATTCCCCTCTTCACTCCATGTATATTAAAGCACCATTATTATACTGCAGCTTTGAGTTCACTGCCTGCGGACTGTGGATGCCAGTGTGTGCAAGCGTGCGTGCGTGCGTGTGCGCGTGTGCATGTGTGTGCATGCGTGTGTGTGTGCGCGTGTGTGCATGTGTGTGCATGCGTGTGTGCGTGCGTGTGTGTATCACCAGAATGCCTGGCCTTCTTCCATCGCTGCTTCTCCGACTGGCTAGTGCTACATTAAATTAACACACGCAAAAAAAAATCACTTAGATATTGGAGAGAGGAAGATGACTGAAGACTCAATTATGTTTTACATATTGCTATTAAGCAGGTACAGGACTATCCCTTAATGAGCATGTGTATAATGAAGCAAACTGCACATTTTGTGAGATGGGCATGTGATAACACTTTCAGATTTTGCCAAGACACACACACACACACACACACACACACACACACACCTGCATGCATGCTAAATAGACAAAAAGATAAGCAATGCAAATATGTGCTGGAAATTCCCTTGGGAGGTGACCCTCAATTTTCCTTTTGGTCAACAGTAAAAAATGACTAAGAATCTATTCATAGTAAAGCACTGATCCTTATTACACATTCTTCCCAAAACAACAGGAAGTGCAGCAGGTTCTCTGACCGTGCACTTTCATCACTCCTAGTTGAGTCAGCTAGATTGCTGGCATCAATTTCTCTCCAGTTTTCCATTTGCTACATCTCGCTCTGACACCCGCCACGACACCAACATTTTTCTTGCGGCGACCACCTATCAGCTCACACAGGCCCCTCCACCACAGACACACCCCCCTGACTGTAATCCAATCAGGGAAGTTGCTATATTGGAAGATTCCATGGTGATTAAAATTATGGGGGGGGGTGGGGGGGTAAGTGGGTTGACGGATCAGATGTTCAGGGTCACGTTTTCTCTCTCCCTGCCCATTGCCCATTTGTCTGCTGCTCTCTCTGTCTCTCCCATCATCAGGAGTTCCCCCGTGGTGCAGGCTGTGCTCCTTCCCACTCCATCACCCCTCGCTCTGCCTCTTTTTCATTAGTATGACAGAAGTGTCCGGCTCTGACTTCACGCTGAGCCAGAGTTCAGAGAGAGGACAGCGAGAGATGGATGGGGGAACAGTGGAGGCCTGTGTGTGTGTGTGTGTGTGTAGGTGTAGGTGTAGGTGTGTGTGTGTGTGTGTGTGTGTTTTGAAGAGGCCGCACTACAGTACACACACCCCCGTTGACCAGATTGCAGAAAAATGTCTACCTTCCAAGTCTCCACCAAGCACGGATTTTTGTCATGTCATTCCACTCAAGGCTGTTCAAAGGACTGCAGATAGGGTGGTCAGAGGCAGTCGTAATCTATGGCATCGGCATATGCCAGGCCTGTTGGACAAGGGTCGCGCGTCCTCGGACATTTTCAGCCGTTGGCAGTTTCAGGCCTCGTTGTGAAAAGCAATTGCCCTGAGAGACGGGGGTGGGGGGGGGGGGACTGATGGGAGGTGGGGGGGAGGATGAGGCATCAGTTGGAGTCTGCAGGCGATAGCACTCCCCTTAACAGCGAGAAAGGGATGGTGGGGGGGGGTGGACAGATTCCGGCTATTTGGGTTTGGGTCGCTTCATATTCCCATCTCTTTTCCCAGTCTTTGAAGTGCTCTGGCAACAATATTCATCACGCCAAGCATCCCCCTTTCAAACCCGGCTCGGGTAGGCGGCGGAGACACCAGGAGTGACAGAGAGAGAGGTAAAGGAGGACAGGCAAAGCCAGAGGAAGGGAGGGACTGACGTTCGTCAATAGAGGGCTCTTTCATTTGGTGGGAGAATGATGCATTTTGAATAGAGGACAATGGGGAGGGGATTACATGTCAACTCTATACGCCGCACAGCGGAGTTATTGTTTATTCAAATGCGCGGCCACGCAGAGGAGCTGCACGTGTGTGTGTGTGTGTGTGCGCGTTGTCTGTCAGAGCGCGTGTGTGAGAACGATGGAGCGCAGTACGTGAGACGTTCATTAGATCGGAGCAGCGGCAGTGATGTAATCCGGTGATCGGAATTTGTATTGTCTGGCCGCACAAAGCGCACCATAAATATCGTCCCTCGCTTTCCAAGGGCTGGGAATTCTTTACATACCTTGCTGTCCACCCACTCCCACTCTCTCCCTGCCTCCCCCCATCCTTTCCTCACTCCATCCCCCTAACACACTCTCTCTCTCTCTCTCTCTCTCTCTCTCCATCTCTCTCTCTGCATGGTGATAATTTACTGCTGTGTCCATTTAGCCAGACAGCTTGTCTGAACTGCGTCACTCCCCAATCTCCCCACCCCTCTGTCTCTCCCTCCTGTAGTAACAAACACTAAGGTCATTGTGCAAAGTGCAATCACACTGAACAAAAGAATTTGTTTTAATCTTTTTCCTCCTGCCGTCTCCCTCCCTAACACTCTGTCCCATTATTGGTCTCTCCTCTGTAGTGGGAAAAAAAGCTGTTTGAAGTGTACAGCGCCCCCCCCATAAAGCAAGAGGCGGGGTGGTGAAACTGCACTTAGCTTTGCTTACTAATGACTAACAGCGACATCATTTAAATTTGATATGGAGGAGAATTTACCCAGGGCAACTTGCAATCCTAACACAGCGCAAACGCTGCGACCGGGAAAAACAGCTGGCAACAAAGATAAAGTAGCTTGTATGCTACAACAGCTTTTTCCACAGGACTCGCTGCTGCATTACCACTTGCAAGTGAAAATATCACTGATAACGATCAAATGCTAATGACGATGTCGTGGCACACGCACCAGTGGATTAGCTGCGAGCGACATTAACATCGTAGTTTGGGGAGGAGCTCCAGGAAATTCTGATGAAGCAGCAGAGAGGGTGGCCAGGGTTAAGGGTCTGTTTCTGTCCACCTAATACGCCCCCTCCCGCAGATGAGATGTCTGCATTATTTTAGTCGCTTAGCAAATGGTTGTACCAGACCAATATATATAGCTTACAGCTTTCCATTTACACAGCAGACTAAATTAATGTAATGTAATGGAATGGATATTTACTCACACAGTTTCTGACTGGGTTCTTTGCCCAATGGTAAAACAGCAGTGTGCCAATTGGGAATTGAACCAGCAACCAGGGTTTCAAGCCCTGCTCCTTACCATTATCCTCCACCACTGCCCATATGAATGCAGACACACAGAGATGGAAAAGGAGAGGAAAAACAGCTAAAGGATAACAATCCTGGGAGCCAATATACCTGGAGCTGCTATGTGAATCACCCCAGGTAAAATGTATGATTGGACAAACGAAGTGGATGTCAACAATCCATCTAAGGACAAAGGATATGGAGGACACCTTGTACAATCAGCCAAATACGTCCTGCGGGGCAATTTTCAAACACTTCTTTCACTCAGCTTTAAATCAGCCACGTGAAAGCCTGCCTGCTAAATGATAGCGGTGCTGTGAAGTATTGCCGGTGTTTCAGGCGCTACGGGGACTTTGTGAGCCACATTTGACTTCCATTGAGAAAAGGCGAGAGGGGAATGGAGGGGGACTCGACGGGACGTCCCCACAAAGACCGCGTCGCGGGCATATGCGCGCCTCTTTGTAGCGCTGTGCCTGGACTGGGAAGAGAACACCTCTCGCTGTGAGCAATCTGTAGTCTCCCGCTCCCGCTCCCTCTCATCCCCTTCTCCTCCCTCACTCGGGCAATTTGTAAAACAAGGACCTCTGCAACCTCTTCCCTCGCGCTGTCCTACTCTCTGCACGGCTGCTCCGCTCCATCTCGCTCTCCCTCGCACTCAACGGCCACTCAACCCTGTCCCAATCCCCTTCACTTCATCGGTTTCTCTCTCTCTCTTTCTGCTCATGCATCCCTTTTTCCCTCCTTTTTTCCTCGCTCCCTTTCTTTTTTCTGTTCCCTTTCTCACAGTTTGTATGTTTGTCCCCTTCCCACGACGTCCTTCACCTTCCCTACCTCCTCCATTCTCCCTGCGCTGTCTTGTTAGTTTATATCTGTTTGCTCCTTTCTTGTCAACGTCTTTTTCTTTCCTTCCCTCTTTCTCGTTTGCACCCCTGTCCCGGGATCTTTCTTTCGCGCCATATTCGTTCCCGCTTCCTGTCTTCGCGACTGTGTTCCTGTCCCATTTGAGCCCTCTATTCCACATTGTTCTGTCTGTCCATGTCCTGTATCATTCTCCATCCCCCAACACTCCCTGTTCCAAGTAAACATCTGTCCTGTGGTCCATTTCAGCCCCTTCGCCAACTTCCAGGTCCACTGATGCTTCTTTTTCCATTTTCTCACTCTCTTATCCCATGTCCCTTCCTGTTGTCCTCATTTTTTATTTCAACACTGTCCCCATCCCCCCCCCTGTTCCCGTGTAGCGCATCATTGGGGGTCACCATGACAACGTCACCCTGACAACCAGCCCTCCTCCCAGGGTTCTGCTCATTTGCATCCAATTTGCATGTTGTCACGGCGACCGGCAGCATTTGACTTTGACAATAAAGGAGCTGGAATAGCCCCCTCCTCTTTCTCTGTACCCTACTGGCTTGATTTTTTACCCCCCTTGTCTAAATTCTGTTTCTCTTCCCGTCAATCACTCTGTCCACCCCCCCCCCCCCCCATCCGTGACAGTCCATCTCTTTCTGTCTACTTCTGTCCCCTCTGTCTGAATATTAGTCAGTCAGAACAGTCAGTTCTGTTTTTTGCCCTTTCATACAATTTTCCTTCTGTTCGCGTCTCTCTGCATGTCTTTCCATTTTGTCCCCTCACTCGTCCCTCCGCTTCCCGTTTCTGCTGTCTCCACTGCCCATCAGACCAGGAGTCCTCCCTCTGTTTGCCCTGAAACAGAGGAATGTGTCTCTTTCTTTCACACATCCCTCTCTCCTGCACGGCCCCAAACACAGCTGCTACAAAATGACTAACCGCCCCCAAAGACAAACGCAATAAAGCAATCATTTAAAGTCCCTCACCGTGGAAACTCGTACATCACCCAACAATGCATCAAGTAGCTGTGAAATTAAACACCCCCATAAATTGGACTTTCTGAAGAATCCCCCCCCTTTTCCTTTAGCCAGCTAATGAAACGCAAAAATGCTTTTTTTACGCAAGGTTTCAATTAAGCAAATTTTCAATAAACAAGATTAGCTCCTGAATTTGTATTTCCACTCGAACGAATTACACGCCGGAATGAACAATACCACACATTCCCCCTCCACTTTAGCATTCGTGGAAAGGAAATGTATTTGGGTACGGCCGAAATTAGAATGCGGCACTGTCCCTAATACAGAGGCTTACGTGACTGCGTCTTAAAGTGCCGAGCGGTTACAGTGAGGCATGATTTGCCACGCCAAACAGCCCTGCACATCACACTGTTGTGCAGAAGTGTGGTGCTGCACCGCACGTAATGAGGTTTTCCCGGTGCCGTGTGTGTTTGTGCGAGGGTCACCGTGTGCGTCACGAAGCACCACCGCTCTCTCTTTCCATCGCTCCCTTTTGACATTTTAAAAGCCAGAGAGCGAGGGGGGGAGAGAGAGAGAGAGACAGAGCATGCTTTATGAAAATGGACAGACTGTCTATGAATGAGGGAGGGGGGAAGAGAGAGAGGGACTGAGAAAGAGGGAGAAGGAAAGAGGTGGGAAGAATGAGAGGGAAGGAAAGAGAGAGTCAGGGAGAGGGAGAAGGAGGGGGGAAGGTGTTCTGATTCATTGATTTAAAATGGAGAGAGTGAAATGAGAGGGAAAAAATGGAGAACAGGAGATGGACACGGCCACTGATGCTACTATATACGTTAAGTGTTGGAAAAGAAGGAGAGGGAGAGAAAAAGAGGGGTTAGGATTTAGACTGAGCAGAAAAAAAAGAAAGACAGCAGAAATTGAGATTAATAGAATGATTGATTGGTACTGTAAAACTCCCAAGGGAGGAATAGTGCTTATCACCTCTCCTCTGTTCTCTGTGGTGAACCTTTTTATGTGTTTCACCTACCTTTCACTCATTCTCTCTCTCCCCCCTCCTCCTCTCCTCTCTGCCCAAAGCTCTCCAAACTCACTCGCTTCTTGGTTATAATTGGGGAAATAAAAAATACATTCCCTGTAATACTCTTACTCTCTGTACACAGGTTGTTGATGTACGCCAACGATAATACACACAGGACACCTCCCCTCACAAGTGAACATAATGTTCACCTTCTGGGATTCCGGGCATTCTGCGCTGTGACGGCATTGCCAGAGTTTGATTTCTCAAACATCTTGCATCTTTGATCCAAATTGAATTCCCTCCCCTTCTCTCAGTCTCCATCCCCCCCCCCCCCCCCTCCTCCTCCATCTCTTTCCCTCTTCTCTCACCC
>NC_050592.1:7114737-7272237 GCF_013368585.1 Megalops cyprinoides | reverse complement strand
TGATACAGAAACAGAGGAGGGGACAAAGATGGAGAGATGGCCCCTGCGTCTATTTATACACCCCAGCAGGGGAGGTGGCAAGGATCCTCCCGCAGCCAAAAAGAAAGATCTGCAGAGTTTGGGGCAAAGAGGAGGCGGGCGAGGAGTGGATTCGAACAGAAGTTCTCTCGACCGTAACTCCCGCGGAGCGGAGAAGCTCTTCCCCTCCTGTGCTCCAAATTACAGCCACAGCATACTGCCGCTGCAGAAAAGTCTTCCCGATGTCAGCAGTAGGCGGATTATTAATTCTAACTCAAACTGGAATTGGAAATGAATTCCAATTAGGTAGCAGTTATGATAAAAGCCTTGCATAAGCCAGCAGGTGGAGTTTCGAGGGGCAAACGTGTGTGGACGTAGTGTGCACGCTGTATGCTCCTCCGTGCCAAGACCCGAGCTGGCAATCTGATCTGTGTGCCCCATGCTGCAATACCTCCTGCAAAGTAGCTTCAGCTTCAGTGCAATACTCAGTGACCCCCTAGCATAGCTGACAGGGCTCTGTATACATGTGTGAACCCTGGTATGGCAGTATCCTGACCTCACGCACCAAGATATATTACATTACATTATTGGCATTTAGCAGCTGCTTCTGTCTACAGCGACTTACATAGGTTGCAATTTTTTACATGTTATCCATTTATGCACCTGGATATTTACTGAGGCAATTCTAGTTTAAGCACCTTGGCCAAGGGTACAGCAGCAGTGCCCCAGCAGGGAATCGAACTGGCAGCCTTTTGGATAAGAGTCTTGCTCCTTACCACTATGCTACACTGGTGCCCATACAGAGTGCCCTGAGCAAGACTCTGGACTGGAGCAATCATGAAGGCACAATAAGGGTGAATTTCAATATACCAGAACCAGTGGAATATTCCAGAAAAGAGAGAGGTTCTGGGCAGGGACATGGTCTTAGGTTGCGACTCTGTCCTATTAATGGGATTGGCCTCAGAATACTAAGATGGTTTATGAGCCATTTTTATTACAACAGGATATAGTTCATTTGGAGTCTGCTCCTTCTATCTTCAGGAACGCCATTAATCAGTTCTATTTCCCTCCATGTTTAATGCTGATTTATGGTTTTGGCTGCGTCTCCGAACGTGTCACACGCAGGGCAAATTTAAAGTGAATTTGAACAGAACTCAGAGCAGGAGAGCGAGACAGAGCAAATCCCACTACAAAAGGCCCAGAAGAGCGAGCGATCCTCGCCGGGCCCTGGAAGCCCCTTTTTTCTTTGGCACAGATAGGGTGACAAATGTGACCGGGGCTCTGGAGTTCAGCTCTTCACTGTTTCAGCAAAGATGGGTATTATTCCATTTCTTTGGCAGACTCCATAATCCTGAGATTTACAAGAGAGCAAATACAATGCCTGTTCTGTATATGAAGGCATGCAATGCACACAAACACACAGCCCCCCCCCCCCCCACACACACACAATTACACACAGCAAGATGTACATACATTCATACACACACATATATAAGATACGCATACGCATATGTATACAAGATGTATGTATACACACAAAGATGCTCACACACACAGGGAGATGTATACACATAGACACATGCACATATACAGTATATATATATATCGAGATGCCCTCACACACACATACACACACACACACACGTACACAAAGCAAGATGTATATACATACATAGACATGTACACCAAGATAAACATATACATAACGTGTATGCAAACACAACATACACATAAGCAGATACACCCACCCTCACACGTGCATACACACACACATACACATGTGAGGTAAGCACACAGTCACACTTGCACTCACATACTCTTTTCTCCTCTGTGAACCGTTCCTGTGGGAACCCTGGGGTTCTGAGGAACACTTTCTTGCTTCGGGACAAGTCTCTCCCCCCTCAATGGAAGAGACTCTTCAAAGCCCCTCAAGAGAATCCTCCACACTAACCACCCACACACTGTACAGTACAGTGCACAATCCAACACAGTGTACACATTACAGTACTATACTACTTTATACAACACAGTGTACACATTACAGTCCTATACAACAGTATACAACACAGTGCACACATTATGGTACTATACTACATTATACAACACAGTGTACACATTACAGTACTACATTATACACACTACAGTACTGTACTATACAATACCTTCAGCACAGTATACACATTACTATGCCATACCGCACTACACAACACAACACGTCACACTGTACTGTATTTTACTACACCATATAACGCAGAATGAATGTTACAGGACTGTACTACACTATATGCTACAACATTGTACATATCACACAGTAAAATACACCACACTAGAGTACAGTACTATCCTAGCAACTGTAACATGCTATGGGTAGAGTACATTGCAGACAGCCAACCAGAAACAGTCCTCCCGTTGTCCGTAACAGGTCATAATTACTCCTCTATTACCTCTGTTTGCCTGCTGTTCTTGCCTGTTGTTCTTACTGCACATTTTATTAAATTATAAGTATGAGCATGTCGTTGTGCAAGGGAAATGTGCACTTTATGTAATAGTTTTGCTTGTATAACATTTACATTAGTAATAATCATTAAAACCATTTATTTCAGATGCAACAGGTGGGACACGTCTATTCCTGAACATTATTCATTGAATCACACTGAAAAAATATAGAAAATATAAGTCTAGTCCCACACAATGCAATGGAGTTATGTACCGACAAACAATTCAATGCACCACTCCACAGATACACAACTGTACAAAACTCAGATGACACGAAGCGCAAATCCCATAGGATGCAGTAGGAGTGAGAGTTTGAACAGCGAGCCGTCAGCAGGGGTGTCCTGATAGGGGATGAATGACCTGCACAGAGAAGCAAATCTACCGAAGTCCTCCACCATAACCTTCTTTACTTTATACACTCTATTTAATGGTAGTTCTAATAGTGCTGCATTTTTACATTACATTATTGTCATTTAGCAGACGCTCTTACGCAGAGCGACTTATGCACTCTACAGGTTTTACATGTTATCCATTCAACTGTGGGTTAAGTGCCTTGCCCAAGGGTACAGTAGCAGCACACCAGTGGGGAATCGAACCTGCAACCTTTTGTTTACGAACCCTGCTCCTTACCGCTGTGCTACACCGCTGCCCTTTTTACCTTTTCACCATGAAGTAGGTGTGAAGGCAGGAGCGGCCAAACAAACGAAGCGGGATGGCACGCCTGGTCTGCTAGCTGGTAAACGACCGTCACTTTATTTATAGAGAAGTAGATTTGACACCTTCTCATCTCCCGAACAGCACACGGCCTGACGTCCCCTTCAGATCTCTTTCTCTCCCTCTCCCTCTCTCTCTCTCCCTCTTTCCCTGTCTTCCCATCTCTCACCCTCACTTCTTTCATCAGAAATGCGACAAATTTGCCCTTCCGGCTACATGCAGAAAAAGAAAAAGAAAAAAAATATGAAAAGGAGCAATTTCTCTCTGTTTCTCTCCCCCTCACATCCCTGGGCTTGACAGGAAACACAAGAGGGAAAGGAAAAGTGAAGATTTTTTAGAAGTGTCTGGAGGAGGAGAAAGGAAGATGGGGGAGAAATATATTATGTATAGTAGATGATATAAAAAAGAGCATATCACAGAGAAAGACAGGATGGATACAGAGATCAATGGAGGAATAAAGAAGAGAGATAGCCAAAAAGACACACAGAGACAGAGGGAAAGACTGTTAAACACTACACTTTTTCCCTTTTTCACCATTACTTGTTTCATGAATTGTTGCATTATGCTTTAGCAACAAAGTGTTACAGACAAGCAGTCTAAATACAAAAAAAATTACAAAAAAGGAAGGAAGCAAATAAAATTAAAGATGTCTGCATGTTAATCAATCCAACACAGGCATCCTCTCTCTCTCTGTGCCTCTCTCTCTCTCATACGCACGCAACTTCACTATCTCTCTGCCTCTCTGATAGAAAAAATGTTTCAGCTGTGATTCTAACCCTCTGGAGGAAAGACAAGAAAGGGAAAGCTAAACAACCTGAAAATTAGGACAGGCTGACGTACAAAAAAATACTATAGTAGCTCACATATACGCACACATACGCACAAATAATACAGACAAACAGAGGCGCCCACTCATGTGCAAATTCATTTATGAAAAAAAAATATATTAAGCTCTCTTGCATGTATGGAGGTAAACAGACAGACCGATTAATCCCCCCCCCCCACCCCCCCACTTCTCCCCTGGCCGTCGCCCGCTCTCAACTGATCGTATTCACTTGCTTACTCACACACAGTACCAATCTGACGGAGAGAACAGCACTCCGAACATAATCACTTCCACCAGTGGACACTCACGCACGCGTACGGGTACGGAGCCACTGACACAGACAGATGTGAACTCCCACACTTTGGGGCGAGGCTCACAAGCTGGCTCACGCTCACAGATGCTGTTTACATATGCAAACACGTCTTCGTCTTAAACAAATAAATAAAACCAAAAAAAAAAAAACATCTAACAAATAAAATTAAATTTTAATCAATAGGCTCGGAATTAACATTGTCATTAAGTAAACAGGAACAAGGCAGACTTTGAAAAATTAATGGGGCCCTTGCATTCATTAAGCCACTGTCCCCTGAGGGCCCACCACTCAGAACTGGGACATATGATGATGTACTGGGAGGCGGAAGGCAACGGGGGGGGGGGGGGGGGGGGGGGGTGTTCTTTGAATTAGAGAGAGGGAGAGAAAGACAGAAGGAGACAGGATGAAGAAAAGGAAGGAGAGAATGAGAGAATAAAATATGAGAGGGAGAGAATGAACAGGATGAGAGAAAAAGAGGGTGAAAGAGACACACACACACAGGGCTGTGAGAGAGAAAGAGTGGGAGAGGTTTAAAAAGCAGAAGTAGATGCAGAGAGTGGGGATGACCCACAGGGAGAGAGAGAGAGAGAGAGAGAGAGAGAGACAGCAAAGAGAGAGAGACAGAGAGAGAGACAGAGAGAGAGAGACAGCGTGGGGGGGGGGGGTTGTACTGTGTGATGACTTCAATGAAAAAACCCAGGCCCAAGAGGACACTTCAAAATTCGCTCCAAGGGACTTCAGGCTGTGAGAGCGAGAGGGAAGAGGGAAGGGAGACAGTGATGATGGAAGCACACAGGAGTGAAAAGAGAGGGGAAAAGCACAGCCAGCCCCAAAAAAACAGCCACTCAAAGATTTTTTTTTAGCTGATTTACCATGGTTGATTTACCAGATTGAACAATCCTGTCTTGGAAGTTGGCCAGAACACTTGGATTACCCACAACTGCAAAGAGGACAAAGGCCCCCAGTTTAACATCTATTCACAGACAGAATATCAAAAGAAACTCATCTGTCTCCACGCCAGAAAAATTACAGATACAGATTTCAGATCCAGATGAAACGCTTTGGCATCCATTTTATTGATTGATCATTCCTGTTTGAACGCGATACACTCGAGTTCGTTTGGCTGTTGCATAAGCGCAACATCATCTTGTCAGTCAGAAACATGGTTATTTTACCTGTTGACTGTCAACCCTAGTGGAAATCAAGAGAACAAAAATAATGAACCAATAAGACCCACTTCAAGTCGACATGCTGTTGCTCGCCGTCTGGGGCATGCGCAGCCAGCCATTTCTAACCCGGCAACACGTTGCAGCAAAACACAGCCTGTCCACACCAGGCCACAATTTGGCAGGTCATGAGCTGCAATACACTGTCGGAACGGAGACGTTACCCCACGTTCTACCCTCTGTTCCGCTGCACCACAAAACGCCAGCGCTCACCGCCCACGCGTCAGCAACTTGGCCGAGGACAGGCAGCCTCGCAGTCACGGTTTCCACAGCAGACGACCACACCATTACATTACATTATTTAGCAGACACTCTTATTCAGGGCACTTACACAGGTTACAGTTCTTTACAATGTTATCAATTTATACAGCTGGATATTTACTGAGGCACTTATGGGTTAAGTACCTTACCCAAGGGTGCGGCAGCAGTGCCCCAGTGGGGAATCGAACCAGCAAGCTTGCCCTTAACCACTATGCTATGCTGCCGCCCCACACGGGGGCCAGAGTCTCACGCGCGTCTAACGATGCAGCCCGGTCACATGAGGGTTTGTCAGCAACATCTCTGGTGAACTTGCAGTGAAGCAAAGTCCTCCTAAGTGCTGGAGAAAGTTTTTTTCGTGGAAGCTACCCTGACGGACACCATTTACTGCGGTGCAGATCTGCAGAATGCACAATGCAAATTGTTGAGTACAATAACCCCGCTGGGAGGGTGGTTCACCTGTTGACGGTCCAGGTGGGAGTATCTAGTCAATACAGAACTGCATGTAGTGATCAAAGGTGTGAAGTGCGCCCACACTGTGTTGTTTCCAGTGCTGGCCGCACAACTGGAAACGATGACTTTCACAGTAGACCCCGCGTTGACCCGCCCTGTTGGTGACACACGTTTGTCATGTTCATTCAGTAAAAGGTCAGTGTACCTGCTACAAAAAAAGAAATATTGCAATTTTCTAGAAAACTTTGTGAATTTCCTAAAGATACAGATAACTACATCGACAGACAGACAGATAGACAGATCTACATGGATGTAGATAAAGACAAAGAAATGGACCCTAAATAAGAAGAGAGAGGCAGCACTTTGTGGGAATTATTGCAAAAGGTGATGTAACAAATAAAGTTTGATTTGATTTAAAAAGGAAAGTGGAGGGGAGACGATAAGAAATATTGGAAAGACGGGGAGAGGAGAGAGAGAGAAAGAGAGAGCGAGAGATGAAAGAAGAGAAGAGGGGGACAGGGTGTGAAAGATCGAGCGATTGATTTTCACACAGTTCTAAACAACGTCTCCAGAGAGAGACGAAGAATAGGGGGAGGCGAATAAAAAGAGAGAGAGAAAGAGCTGGAGACAGAAAGAGAGACACTCTGCTCTCCTCCCGTTACCGCTCTCCTCTTTCATTCTCTCTTTCGCACACTCAAACAGACCCCCTTTATTCCGAACGGGCTCCCGGTGCAACGTGAGCTCCGCCGTGTCCAGGGGAGGGAGAGGGCAGAAAGGGATGGAGGGAAAAAAAAAAAAAACAGAGGGAAAGGGGACAAAAGGTAGAGCAGAGAACACTGTGAGGGAAGAGAAAAGGGAGAGGGGGGAAGGTTATGGCAGGAAAGGAACAAAGATGCAGGACGAAAGCAGTGATTGAAGAGTGAAAAATACAGCCAGCTACAGTAGTGTAAATGGAGGGAGACAAACTATATTGGGCAGAAGGACAGAGAGATACAGTTAGAAAGATAAAGACGGAGACAGAGAAGGGGGGGATTTTGGCGACATGGGCAGTGATTGCCCAGCCAATAATACCTATCAGAAATTGAAGCTGTGGTTGTGTGTGTGTGTGTGTGTGTGTGTGTGTGTGTGTGTGTGTGAGAGAGAGAGAGACAGAGAGAGAGAGAGAGAAAGGGAAAGGACGAGCAACGCACAGTACAAAGGGCTGAGCCTTTACCCAACTCCTGGCTGACACACTAAAACTACTCTTCAGAGGAAGAGGGGGAACTGCACAATTCTGCACTTAAAAGGGAGCGAAAAGGAAACAGGGAAGTGTTTGATGTCATAGTTTCATTATGAGAGAGGAGAGAGGGAGGGGGAGACAGAGGGGGATGGCTGTTTATGTCAGTGAATATAATCATTAATGATAACTAAAAATAACACCACCACATACTTTAACTTGTCTGAATATTAGTAAGAAGGAGAACAGTAATTACACAAGGCTATTAGAATACACGGCTACATTAAAAATTGAGCAGGAACCAAGCGGAGGCCTAATGTCTTTGAACGTCTTCCAGCACTCGGCTGCAGATCTGTGTGATGCAGATTTGCTCCGACAGCGTTCTGTCCGAGAGCGTCTCAGCGTCTGCCTCCTGTGTATGTGTCACTGTGTCACCAGACGGGGTGTGCTGTGGGTCCACCGAAACAAACACACACACACATGCGCGCACACACTCACACACGCGCGCACACACACACACACACTCACACACGCACACACTCACACACACTCACACACACACACACAGTGACACACACACGGCGCACGCGCACACACACGCACGCACACACACTCACACACTCACACACACACACACATAGTCACACACACGCACACACTCATGAACACACGCAGTCACACACACATACAGTCACACACACGCACGCACTCATGAACACACACAGTCACACACACGCACACACACACACGCACACACTCGTGAACACACACACGCACACAAACACATACACACACATTCACACACTTATGAACACACACAGTCTCACACACACGCACACACTCATGAACACATACAGTCACACACACAACCACACACACACAAATGTACACCCATACAAGCATGCACACTCACTCACACCTTGGACAGCAATCACGGTCACACACTGCTCCACAAACATAGACACTAAAATATGCACTAATAATAAGTGACACATACACTAATAATTATACATAAATATTCATTTAAATAAGGCCACTCCTGGGCACACCTGAATTACAACTTCACCACAGCAAATCGACAGGATTGCACAGACCAGACACAACATGAGTCACAATGACAGATCTGAGATTCAGCACTTTCCCCCTGTCGCACCATACGCTCCACACAATCACAATATGCAACACGTACATTTTATACGACATGCCATTATTATGGCTATTGTGAATGCAGTAAGACTTTTATAAACTGGAATGGAAAAAAATGGAGCAGCATCTATACTGTCAACAATGGCTATTGTCCTACATTCATCAAGAACATGTTTCACCTGTCGAATGGTATTCAGGCAAACTTTTTTTTCATAAGCTTGTTATTGCTCCTTTGTAGAAGGAGTGGGAGAGGGGGATGGGAGTGCTGGTAGGAAGAAAGGCAGAGGGAGGGAGGGAAAAAGTGCAAGAGAGGAGTAGAGTGTTTGCAGGAGATAAGGAATATAAGAGGGGCAGAATCAGGGGAGAGAGATTGGTATTAAGTAGGACAAACATGATTATTCAAACACACACACACACCCTCGCACACTAAATGAAAAGATGCCAGGGGAGAGATAGAGAAGAAGAAAGGGAGAGGGGAGAGAGGACAGCAAGGGCACAGGATGAAAGAGTGAGAGGGAGAGATGAGCAGAGCGGGAGGATGGATAGGAGACAGAGTGGGGAGAGGGGGAGAGAGGAGGACGATAAAGAGACACAGTACTTTCATTTCCCTAATTATACTTATCTTCTCTTTTCACAAACAAACAGGAGGGACAACTGAAGCACAACACGCACACAGAAACCGGCCAAGAGCACACATGTACACACCACGCACGCACACACGTACACACGCACACACACACACACGTACACACCACGCACGCACACATACACACCATGCACACATGTACACACCACGCACGCACACACACACCACACGCACACACCACACACACACCACACACACACACACACACACACACACACCACACACACACACGCACACGCACAAACACACACCACACACACACACACACACACACAAACACACACACACACACACACACCACACACACACGTACACACCACGCACGCACACACACCACACCACACACACACACACACACACACACTTTAGTGGCACACTCTGACGCACATACAGACCCTCACGAACACACACTCACACAAAGATGTACATTTAACCATATGCAAACAAAGGCACGTGCGGAGGCATATTCCCTCACAAACACAAACATGATGACCACCGATGCACCACTGGATTCTGGAAATGACTAGACATTAAAACAAAGAGAAAAAGAGCAGGACTGGGGGTGGAGAGAAAGGGAGAGAGGGGGATGAAGCTGTAGGCATAAGCCAGATTGACACTGAAAAATTAATGTGAAAACACCAGACAGAGATTGAGAGACAGAGTGCGAGTGAGAGAGAAATAGAAAAAGAGATAAAAGGAAACCCGGGCCCTATGTGAAGTACCTATACTTCTGTCCTGCCCCCCCCCCCTTCTCTCTGTCTGTCTTTCTCTTCTGTTTCTCTTTCTCTCTGGGAATTTAGATATGTATCTGGTGTGTATCTGTGTCCCCCCACACCCATTTGTCCCCATGAGAGCCTGATTGTGTCAATCTGTCTCACTGTCACTGCACCCTCCAATTCGCCATCTGTCTGCGGGTGCCTTTATTGATTGGTCTGTAAAGCTGTCAATTTCAGTATCTGTCAAGGAGGTGCCCAACTGTGCGTCTCCATATATGGGCCTGTTTATCTCTCACGTCTTCTTCATCTTCCAATCTTCCGAGTCAGTCACTCTGCATCTCTAAGATGGACGGTGACATAATAAATTTGCGCAGAGTGCAACTTCCCGTGCTCATCTCATTCCTGAATTATTTACATAAATCACAAAATAGGTTTATTGGAGTTATCAGTAACACAACATGTTTTTTTTTTGTTTTTTTTTTTTTGACAAAAAAATAGCTACCTCCGGCTATCCCTGGAAATTTCTGATTGTGCGTGACTTGAAATTCAGGCAGAGATATACCAAAAGATATATTATTATATATATTATATGTATTATCTATTATATATATCTACAATATATTGTTGTGTACACTGTTATTTGTAACTAAGTCAGTGAATGATCAGCTGTGATTACTTGTGTTGTGCTTCTCATTGAATTGTCTGAACACAGAAAACCCTCTGGTATCCACTGAATTTATCAACTGAATTTATCATTCTACTGGCACCGCTTGAATTCTTTGAAATGGTTTTAATCCTGAGGCCGGCATCATATCCTCTAAAATTTAACTCCGCACCCTGCCATTATTATTATTGTAGCAGAGACTCGCTCCTGCAAGAACAACCATTTCTTTCATTTGCGGTAATTAACCTCTGCCCAGAGAGACGAGCTTCATTAACACCATCACCAGGCGACTATAAAAACAAACGGCAAATACCACTTGCTTGTGCACACCCAGCCTTGCCTGCTCTGTCTCCCGGAGAGAGGTGCACCAGAGTCGAACGGTTTTCGTTAACATGCAGGGGTGAGCGGAGGGGAAGGGGGGGGGTGTAGTTGCCAAGCCTATTGGACTACCTGGAGATCGATACGGCCTCCAGTGGTGCCTGCATCCGGGGTCTGGGCTAAGCGGAGCTCTCTCGCTGGGAGAAGCATCCAGGCCGCGTGGCCTCAGAGCACCCAGCCCTCACACTGTTACTGCGATTAAAGGAGACCTTTGCCAGGGACCCCAGCTCTTTTACCGGAGATCACCTGGAAGCAGCGATTAATATGCTAATGCTTAGCAAACACGCACTAAGTTATCCGCGCCTTCAGCTGTCCTGCCATCTAGACCGAGTCCCTAACGCTACAGTGCATTGGTTGGACAGAGGGGGACAGGGGCAGAGGCTAAAGAGAGAGGGGGGGGGGGGGGGGGGGGGGGGCAAGAGGAGGATTTAAAAGAAGTAAGTGAGTAACGGCGTGTTGTGTATTCCGTGGAAGAGTTGGCTTTAAGTGTGCGGCCGTTTAGAGCCGGAGAGAGAGCAATTACATTTATCTTCTCATTAACACGCAGTGTAATTGACTACACACTTCAGCACTGATAAAGGGAGAGAGAGAGAAAGAGAGAAAGCAGGAGGAGGGGACCGAGGAAGGGGACCGAGGGAATGAGGCCGCAAGAAAAGTGCTGAGACGGAGGTGGCGGAGAGCGCAAAGGGAGGAGGGGGTAAGCGAAGGATGGGGGGGCACTGGGGGGGGGTGGGTGGGTGAGGAGAGAAGAAGTAGACAGTAAGAAACAGAGGGAGCAGCGAAGGTGAAGGTGAAGAAGGGAGGAGACCTGATGGTGAATAATGGTGGCATCTGTGGATTCCATGGCGTCTAATGTGATTTTGTTTCCTTTGTCAGCACTGTGGGGTGTTTTTCTTCCGCCCCCCCCCCCCCCCCCCCCCCCCCCCCCCCCCCTGCGCCTTCACGATTGATGACCCCAGTTTAAGGACTGCTGAGGGAGCCTCCAGACATGTGGGTTTCGTTCTGGCCGACACTCGCGCTTCCGAGCGGCTGCCTTTCCTGCCTCAGTTTTGGCAGTCGTCAGGCCCCCTCACACCCCCACACCCCCCCCCCCCCCCCCCAGTCCCCGCCCCCCCCGCGTAAGTCATGCGAACACAACCCCCGCTTTGAGCCGCAAGCGAGGGCAAGTTGGTGTAAGGGATGCACCGTGTGGGTGGCGAGTTTACTGACATCCGTTTTGTTGTCAACGTGAGCCGAAATTCCCAGGCATTTCTTGGAATTGCATCACTTGCCGATATGGGGAAGGAAGGGGGGGGGAGAGAGAAGAGAGAGGGGGAGCAAGCTCCTCCCCCATTTTGTGGTTATCGCCCAGCAAGGTTTGTTGGGGGATTTTCGTGGCGTCACACACCGAAAGTGAAAGTGGTCATCGGACTTCCCCCTACATACCATCCAGGTTGACAGACATCAGACACTTCTGAGCTACTTCTTAAAATACTTCTCCGAAGCAGCCACTCCCCACCCCACCCCAACCCACTCCCCGCACCACACAAACACTGTTGAACAGAAAACATGTCCCCCGTTTGCTGTCCTACAAAAAAAACAAGCAACTGTTACAGAAGCCATTTAGGACCTCTCTGTTTTACACTGGGGCGCATCAGAGGAAAGGAAGATGACATGAAGGAAAAATACACACAATGCACAACAGACCACAGCTCAGAAGTCACACGTCAGCTTCCCTTTAGGTAGAAACGGACTGGCCCACGCCAATTCTGCATTCACACACTTTCCTTCCACAACAGTGTCACTTTCCTGTCCCCTTAAAGCCATCATGCCTATTTATGGGTATCTGTATTATTTGCTCAAATAAGTGCAAGTGCCTGCCCTTGTGTATGCAGGTGGCTGTGGGTGCGTGTGCATGTGCGTGCATGTGAGTTTTCGGCAGAGTGTCAGAGAGGGTGAATCAGAGAGGGTGTGTCTCTGAAGTACAGTTAATAGGCGCGTTTTGAGTGTAGACTGTCTTTGTGAATGAGTGCATGCACATGCATGTATGCATGTATGTGTTTGTGCGTGCACGCGCATGTACGCACGTGTTTGTGTGTGTGTGTGTACGCATGCATGTACACATTATGGGTGTGTGCACACACATGTATGCACCTGTTTGTGTGTGTATGTGTGTGTATGTGTGTGTGTGTGTGTGTACGTGTGTGTGTGTGTGTGTGTGTGTGTGTGCGTACGTGTACGTGTGTGTGTGTATGTGTGTGTGTGTGTGTGTGTGTGTGTGTGTACGTGTGTGTGTGTGTATGTGTACGTGTGTGTGTGTGTGTGTGTGTGTGTGTACGTGTACGTGTGTGTGTGTGTGTGTGTGTGTACGTGTACGTGTGTGTGT
This sequence comes from Megalops cyprinoides, assembly GCF_013368585.1. Lineage (NCBI taxonomy): Eukaryota > Metazoa > Chordata > Actinopteri > Elopiformes > Megalopidae > Megalops > Megalops cyprinoides. The sequence goes on along the minus strand of NC_050592.1, from coordinate 7,258,802 downwards.
GCGCGTGTGTGTGTGTGTGTGTGTGTACGTGTACGTGTGTGTGTGTATGTGTGTACGTGTACGTGTGTGTGTGTGTGTGTGTATGTGTGTACGTGTACGTGTGTGTGTGTGTACGTGTATGTGTGTGTGTACGTGTACGTGTGTGTGTGTGTGTGCGCGTGTGTGTGTGTGTGTGTGTGTGTGTGTACGTGTACGTGTGTGTGTGTATGTGTGTACGTGTGTGTGTGTGTGTGTGTGTGTGTGTGTACGTGTACGTGTGTGAGTGTGTGTGTGTGTGTGTGTGTGCGTGTGTGTGTGTGTGTGTGTGTGTGTGCGTGTGTGTGTGTACGTGTGTGTGTGTGTGCGTGTGTGTGTGTGTGCGTGTGTGTGTGTGTGTGTGTGTACGTGTGTGTGTGTGTGTGTGCGTGTGTGTGTGTGTGTGTGTGTGTGTGTGTGCGCGTGTGTGTGTGTGCGTGTGTGTGTGTGTGTGTGCGCGTGTGTGTGTGTGTGTGTGTGCGCGTGTGTGTGCGCGTGTGTGTGTGTGTGTGTGTGTGCGCGTGTGTGTGCACGTGTGTGTGTGTGTGCGTGTGTGTGTGTGTGTGCGTGTGTGTGTGTGTGCGTGTGTGTGCGTGTGTGTGTGTGTGCGCGTGTGTGTGCGCGTGTGTGTGTGTGTGTGTGTGTGTGTGCGCGTGTGTGCCTGCCCGTGTTTCGCAGTGTGCACCCGCCTGTGTGTCGGTATCAGTGGCACTTCTCCACACTGTGATTGCGAGTGGCTGTTTTCAGTACAGCGGGAGTGTTACTGCGCTGATGAGACAGACGGGGGGGGGGGGGGCAGCGTGTTGACACTGCGCCGGAGCCAGCGGGTCACAGTGTTATCAGAGAGAAGGCTTGCATTATTATTATTCACCCGCTGCAGCCAGCTGCACAGGTCTCCACTGACTCATGCTGCTCACCTCACTTCTTCCTCTTTGCCGTCATTATCACCATCTTCTTTTTTCTTTCCCACCTCCTCCCCGTCACCCCCTCCGCCAGGAGCTCAATCTCTCCACAGGGAAACGCTCCTGAGCACTGACTTTAAGACTCCACCGATCAAGGGCTTCATTTTTACCGCTAGCTATCAGGACACTAAATGAGGGATTGGATAGGCCAGCGGGGAGAGCATTAGACGGACAGCAAGCCCTATATAGTTATTTCTTATATTGCGTTTTAAAAACTTGCGGATGCCGTGAGCACGGCTGTCACTTGGCATTGTGCTTTTACTGTGATTTTCCTTTTACTTTTTAACCTGTATCTTTTTACTCTGCTTTTGATCTTCCTGTCCCGTTTGAAACGTTTTTTTCATTTTTGCAATGTGGTTATTTGGAGTATTTCTTTTTCTTCCTTATCAACTCCATTATCCTTTTCATCTTCTTCTGTTTATATAACTTGCCCCATAAATTATTTGTACTTCATCTTCTTCCTCCTTCTCCTCATCATCATCTTCCTCACCGTTCTCATTGCCATGACCACTGCTGTCTCCTTCACTGCTCGGTTCATCCTGCCCCTCTCTCCCCACATCATTTCTCTTTTCCTGCTAATCATAATGATCATTATGTTTAAAGGTCTGCCATGTAGTTCTTCTTTTAGAAAATGAGTTTTACCGCTAATAACTCGATTTCCTTATTACCATTCTAATTACATGCTGTTTGTTTGCCCTACCGGGCTCCACAGTTCAACCTTAATGGTTCAGGAATAATCATTAAAATGATTTAGAAATGTAATCCTTTTCCCTTCCTTCCCTTCCCAAAAATAACTCACTATAATATTGCCACCAGGATTAAATCTGATTCAATTAATCCCCTCTCTCCCTCTCCCTCTTTCCTCCTTCTCTCCATCTTTTTCATTTCCTCTGCTCTCCCTTCCAAACCCAAACTACTTTTTCTTTGTCAGACTCTCCCCTCCAAATTTTCTCATGCCTTTCTTCTCTCTTCCCTCACCCCTTTCCCTCAGTAGTGCAGTGATCCGTGTTAGTTTAAATATTACCCACCACCACACCTCAGGATTAATTACACTGTTTTTCTTCCTTGCTTCTGACTATTTGTCTTCACTGGTTGCTTTAAACACTCTTATTACAGTGTACCCTCCCTTTTTCCTGTTGTTGCCCTCAAACCTAACAACATTTCCTGTGTTTCCTCTCGAAATGGCCCTTCTCTGTTTTTATCTACCCACATCTTGGAACCCTTCTATCCCCATCTTACATCACACAACATTACCTGCTTAGCAGACGCTCTTGTCCAGAGTGACTTGTGTATCGTACACGTCATCCATTCATCGAGCTGGCTGTTTACTGAAGCAGCCAGGCACCTTGCACAATGGGACAAAACTGGGTACAACTCAAGTGTTCCCACCAGGAAATTGAAGGGCCAACAGCTGGGTTGCGGGCTGCTGACACATTTCACTTCGTACCGTTCACACCATCCACCACCCCCGCTGATCCCTTCTTCTACCAACACACGCTCCTATCGCTCCCACACCTGCCCAGCCACCCACACACACACACACACACACACACACATACAGACCTGAGCCCTCAGCAACATGCACGGCAGTTATCATTGTGTGTTTAACGCCGTTCTGGAATGGAACTGGAGCACCCTCGCCTAATGGTGATAAATTTGGAGAATAACTGATGCTGCTCACTTCAAATAAGTGGGTCGCGTCTGAGCCGCGCAAATGAATTTCACAGCCACCGCCTGAGCGGAATCCGAAATGCGTTGCCCTCTTCCGTTCCGCTCGACACAGGCGGGCGGCGCCCCGCCCTGCTCAAAACCCGGCTCCCGCATTTCATTAGGTAATCATCGCCATTATCGCCGCCATCATCATCATTGTTATTATAAGCACTGGGGAATCTGGGAAATCTAGGAGGCTTGTTGAGATATAAAGATGTGCAGAGATTGCAGCTCGGATACAGTATTTATATGAAAAAAAAAATATATTCTCCTCCTGACTCAAAGTGGATTAATTCTTCGAAAAAGATGTGGGTGTTAAAGTTGTTTCAGGAGATTTTATTAAATGGTTTAACATGCGTAATGTGATAGCACTGCACGTTATTGTACAAAATGATTGGGCCCTGACAACAATAGCAGACTGTTTAGCCGAGCAAAGGAATGCACTAATGATGAACAGAACAGTGCTAAATGCTCTATGTTGCACGGCACAACATTGTCCCATGCATTGTAGAAATAAACAATGGACATCCACACGGGAGCCGTGTCGAGCGGTATAGCATAACATTGTATCGTGACATGCTGTGACACAACGCAGCAACAGAGATGTTCTATTTACAACAAGATATTCAACTCCGGTGTTCCTTCTGTCCATCGTCTAGGTGGTTCCGGAAGGTACCAGGAGGTTCCGGTGCCGGATGCATTCCTATGCTGACTTTGGAATCTGTTTTAGGCCATAACCCTTTGAGAATGTTTGTAACGAGCCAGCAAATCGTAGCAGATGTAATCTCATCAGCAGTAATGACAGAAATGACCATGCAACCTGATTGTTTTTGTTCATTTTGTTCATATATAAAGGATCTCTGGCAGTATTATTCAGCACTCCTTATTGTTATGCTTGCTTTGGTCTCACGTGGAGTAATTGCATGTCTCGCACGAGACTGAAAACCGCTCTGTAAAATACAACAAACCAAGTGGATCCTATCAAAAGAAGAAGAGGGAAAAAACAATCTCAAGGGAACTCAAAAGAAAATCTCTTTTTAACCTCTTTTCCCTGCATTCATATTTCATTAAACAGTTTTCATTAAAAAAAACACCATTGTTTGAAATCAGTCACCGTTAACTTGCTAACAGCTCATTATGAGGCTTTGTATTTGCGCACGGGCCTCTGTAAAATAGTAGTAATTATACGAAGAGTATCTAATAATAAAGACCAAGGCAGGCCCATTCTGTCCTTTCACCAGTTTTAATTTCCTCGTAAGCCTCCATATTGATTCTATCCCTCCATCCCTCCCTCCGCTCGTTCCTCTCCCTCTTTTATTAATAATACAAAGCAATAACAACTGTGTCACAACCCGAATTTCAGACGCGCAATTAATGGGATTAATCCAAAGCTACTTGACGTGTGTTTCCTGGTTGTTTTACTGCTTTCCCGGTTCCCTGATGGTACACCCAAGCTCACTCGCCCCCCCTCTCGCTCTCTCTCTCTCTCTGTAGCGCTCTGCCAAGCCAAACTTTTCAAAGTGAAACGGAAAAAAAAAAACACAAAGGCTTTGGCAAAAAAACAAAAGGACAGGATTTGTTAGAGAGACTGAGAGAGAGAGAGGGAGGTAGAGGGATGTAGGACAATGTGAAGCCAAATGGCAAGCAGCTATGGCAGCTTCTGAGGAACAGGGAAAACATGCTCAAGAGATGACAGAGGAGGAAAGGGAGGAAAACAGCAGAAACTGGAATAAAGATCAAGAGGTTGTGTAAAAGAATGGCAGAGAGGGATAAAAAAAGTATACTTTCATAAAAGGTCTCTATCTGTTCACCTGTCCATTTATATGCTGGTTTAAACACAGTCAGGGCTATATCCTTCCATCCATCTAACCCTCAACCCCATCAACCCTTCCATTCCCCAGTCTAACGTAGCGTGTGTGTGTGTGTGAGTGCGTGAGTGCATGCATGCATGCATGTGCATCCTTTATGGTTACATCTGTGCAGGCAGGTGCAAGTCACATGTCGCTGTGTGAGGATACTCCTCACTCTCTGTTCCTGTCTGCAGTAGGCCAGAGTGTGCCAGTATGCAGGTGCGGGTCAGTGTATGCAGGCTCGGCATCTAGAGAAAATACAGAGGGGTACACTTGCAATGCACGGGGGGCACAAAATATATCTTAAAAAAAAGGAATAAATACTATGCGGATATCACGGATATACGGAGACAACTGGGGGTACACTAAGGTCAGTCTGGGGGCGCAATGTACCCGTAAGCAGCCCCATAGCGCCGGCCCTGAGTACATGCACACAGGCCTCTGCTGCTCAGTGTCTCCCTAGCCACGATTGCGTGTTTCTGACCGCAGATGTTTGACCATCAGTTCACACAGCATGTGTGGGCTTCTCCGTTTGCGGGCAGAGTGCTCTCATGTCCGCACAGTAGCAGGCCTGCATAAGCGTGTCAGTGAGAGTGAAAGGCAGTCTGAGCGTGGGGTGTGAGTGTGTCCACTCATCTCACCGTGAGTCTGACTGACAGTGTTTATTGGATACGGGTTCAACCGCAGTTGGGTAATTGGCAGAACTCGTCAACTACAGCTCGTCTCTGCCTCCGGCCATCCTTAATATTTCATAAGATGACAAGTGCGGTTCACGGAGGGCTTGCTCTGATTATCTGTAATGCTCATATGTTTACACTGCTGTGCCTGTTACTTTATAATGTTCATTCAACATTGTCTTCACTGAGAATACAGATTGCCAGTCAAGGCATTGCTGTAATGCCTGTCTGTGTATGTGTGTGTTTGTGTAGGTGATGCTGTGTTTTCATGCTTGTGTGTGAGAGTGTGTGTGTGTGTGTGTATGTGGGTTTGTGTGTGTGTGTGTGTGTGTGGGTGGGTGATGTTGTGTTTTTGCTTGCATGTGTGTGCATGTAGGTTTGTGATTGCATGCTTGTGTGTGCGTGTGTGTGTGTGTGTGTGTGTGTGTAGGTGATTTTGTGTTTTTGCATGCATGTGTGTGGTCATCTCTGTGCATAGTCAAGTAAGGATGCCAGGGCAGGGGTGTGTTTTGCATTATAAATACAGGGGAACGATAATGCATGTGTAGCCACAGCCGTGAGAGCAGACTACTGCTGAGACCTTAACCATCACATACACACACACACACACACACACCACACACACCTCACATCAACACGCGGACACACACACACACACACACACACCTCACACCAACACACACACACACACACACACACACCTCACACACCTCACATCAACACGCACACACACACACAGACACACACACACCTTCACCTCAAGCACTAACGCGGCGTGTTCACACATGCCTGTATTCACACAGGCCTCGGTGTCCTGAGAACGTAGGCAAAGCAAAATGGACAGGAACAGATTAAGAGATAAACTGGGCGAGTAAAGAGAGAGAGGGGGACAGGGGATGCTTTTTATAAACCCAAATTAGAGGGGCTGAAGGTAGAAGAAGAAATTAAAAATGAATGTTTGTAAACGGCACTGAACTTACCTCAGCTGTAAACAAGGTCTCCCATCAGCTGTCAGAGAGGCAGAAAAAAGCCACGAAGAGAAAGGGGAAAGAGACCGAGATGGAGGGGGGTGAAGGAGGGGGGAGCTGTGAAAAGCATTGGAGGAGGGAGGTGAGTGGGAGTGGGTGAGGAAGTAGGAGAAAGGGAGTCAGAAGAGAGAAATGGGAGAGGAGCTGGGCTGGAAGGAGCTGAGAGGGAGAGTGGGAGGGAGGGGGAGTGTGAGAGATTGAGGGATAAAGGGGTTAAAATAGAGAAGGGGAGAAGGTCTATTTTAAACCAGCATGTGGAAAATCAGAATGAGACGGTTAAGTCCGGCAAGGTGACAGAAAGGCTGGTGAGGGGTTGGCAAAGGGATGAGCTGAGGAGCCAGATCAAAAGGATAAAAGAAGAGAGGAGACAGTGAGGGAAAATGAGATCAGGCACACCACCTTTACATGCAGATGAAACCGAAAATAAAGCCACTGGCGTGAAATACGGACAATGCAAGCATATGGGCTGCTGTAAAAACATCCTCTATAGCAGGCCGGCTGTTAGCTCACATTTCCTGACTGACAATAAGGCAAGCGGAGGGTGAGAGAGAGAGAACGACCAACATGAAAATGAAATACATTGCAATACATTAAGAAATATGTTGTTCAGCCTCAGAATATATTGCAAGCTCACATAAAATATATTAATGCAAAGCACAAATATATTGCAATATATCAAAACGGCAATATTTTACATTTATATGTTAATTTACTTTTTTTTTTTTACAGTATATCTCTTTCTTTGCATGAAAAGAGGGAGAGAAAGCGAGACTGTGGGAGGGAGAGAAAGCGAATAGGAGCGTGAGAGGCAGGGAGAGAAAGAGAGCAACGGGTGAGATCTGTGGCTGGAGATACACTCAGACACAACCAAGAGCGTGTCTCCTGTGAAAAGATGTCGCTCAGAGATCCGCCAAAGGTTGCGCACTCGAGAGCGCAATGAGCACTTATTCAACTGTTGTGCGCGCTGAAAGCACTGTCAGGGTGACACACTGTGCAGACGGGCCGGCTTGAATGTGTACATTCCGCTATTGTCATTTCGATCGTGGGGCTCCAATTCGAAACGGAGAGAGAGACTGGAAGTGAAGGCTGATAGAGTTATTCACAGCTGACAGTGTGCACACATAACCCCCCCCCTCCCCATTTAATCATGTCTGGCAACTTTCACTGGGCTACAGAGGATGGGAGAGGAGGTGAGAGAGATGAAAACAGCAGAGCAGGAGAGCGAAAAGGAGAGGAGAGAGGGACGTGAGGTGGCTGGCTGAGAGAGTGAGAGAAAGGCGGAGAGACAGAGAGAGAGAGGAGGGAAGGGGGGAAGGAGGGGTGAAAGTGATAGAGAACCAGAGTAAGCAAGTGAGAGACAAGAGGGTGAACCAAGGCAACACTTGTAAAAATGACAAGTACAAAAACACATCAGGTAAGGAGGGGGGGGGGGATGAGACGAAAAAGCGTTGTTCACACGGCACGCAGTTTTCCACCATCTTGCTATAATATCCTCTGGGACTCTACAGAAGGATTACAATACAGGCTGACATTTGGAGTGTGCAGAAAGAAGCCAGCACACATGTATTTAAATAAATAAGTCTGTACCATCAAAATGCCACAGAGGGATGGGGTTAGAGAGAGAGAGAGTGTGTGTGTGTGTGTGTGTGTGTGTGTGTGTGTGTGTGTGTGTGTGTGTGTGTATGTGTGTGTGGGGGGGGCGTGTTTGTGTGTCTGTGTGTGTGCCTGGGTATTATTGAACGGTAAGATTTATTCTCTCACAATCTTTTGGGATCGCCCTTGATTTTAATTACCTTTGCTTTATGTTTGTTTTTAATTTCCTTGTATGCGCATAAATCGCATGTCCTCTACACTATTCTAATTCATCTTTCGGGTAAATATACAATCCTTATAATTGCATACACAAGAAAGCAAGACCGGGTCTTTGGAGTTTGCTGACAGCTTATTTATCAGATACAAGAGAAGACTGCAGTTAACCAATGCGGATGTGAAACACAGGTCATTAATGAGACCAATAAGTGTGGCGAACAAAAAACATTCTGATTTTCATAACACTGTGACTAAACCACATGTAATTAAATAAGGAGGCAAACAAAATGGTGTTGTTATTATTAATGGCATACATAGGGAAACGCAGAACAGGTACCCCTTGTTTAAATAGAAACATTATCAGACATGTTACAACCAGAGACACAATTACCTCAAAAACCTGCAGAACATGTGGATAAATTAGCTAGCAAAACAGCATTAACCAAAAAAGAAATAACAAAAAACACCTCAAACACGGAAAAAAAAAAAAAAATTTAAGGCATAAGCACATATTGAGCATGCATTAACTGAAAATGTCACAGTCTCAGAAAGAACCATCACATTTCACTCAGACCCAGCAGTTTAATCACTGCTGTCTTAGTTCAAACCGCATGCATGCTGCACTGAAGTCTTCACTTTTTCTGCTTGGTTTAAATTGGTTTTCGATGTCCGCCGCGCTAACTCAACTGAATGCACCGCTTCACTTTTCATTACTCCCGATTCTGCCCTCTTTATGATCTGCATTTTAGTATGTGGAGGGATTTGATTTATGTTTCATCTTTTGCCCGGGACGGGCAGTCACATCACGGACGTCACAGACGGATGTTGGGATGCCACAGTTACTTAATCACTGCCATTCTTGAGAAATGGCAGTGGGAGAAAGGGACCGTTTATTCCACTTATTTAAATGGCAAACCCACACACCTCTTAAGAGGCTGAGATTGGATAATGTAAATAAAGAGCATCTGTTTACTGTTGGAAAATCAAGTGCACTTGCACTGTTTTGAATTGTTTCCTGTGAATTCTGGATTTTCTTATCTGGTAAAAATACAATAATTCTTTAAATGTTTGCACTTTACCAAGGTAAAACCAGACCTGTTTTTGGCAAAACATGGTGCCATGATGATGATACCAGTTTTGTTTAGCAAACTGAATACTCATGTCACTTTAGCGTGAAAAGACTGCTTAACAAATTGTGTTGGTTAGCCACAAAATAATGTGGCTGTGCAGCTCAAGCAGGCAAACTTGCAAGAGAAATAAGCAGCTAGTTATTGTGAATAAAGAGAACCTTATTCATTTGCACCAACTTCACAGCACCAATTTGTCTTGAGGGACAAGCTGGTTTATCAGCATCGCCTTACTTGTGCTTACAGTTCAATAAAGTTAGTCAATGGAACACCCTCGTTTAACTGTGACGTAGACAAACTTCTTGTTTTGCAGCACTTATCTGGCCTGACTCCGTGAATGCCAAGGCCATTCCTTGTTTTAAAGGAATCTGGACCAAATATATTGGTGCTCCCTCTTGTAAATCGCTTGGCATGCACCATAGATTTTCATGTTTATTGAATTCTGTCAGTATCGTAACCGGCTTTTGCCATTTCGTCTGGACCTTATCTGGGCTCATCTGTAGTTGATGATGGTATTACTTCTGCCTCAGACGAAGGCAGATGCTGCCACGTTCCTCGGCCCGTCTGTGATATACCGAAGCACCCGATCTCAAATCCCACAATATGCCCAACAGAAAAACAAGGGTGTGCACTAAAACTGGATATACACGCTCTCATTATTTCCCCCCGCCATCCCCCAACAGGGCTCCTCAAGAGACGTAGATTGCTCGCAATAACGAACCTTCAAGGTCAACAGGCCCGAGCAGTTGTACTTCCTGAGCTTCTGTGCTGTAGAAATGTCAGAAAAGGATCCATTGTTAGCAAAATAATCTCTTTCCATCTGAGCGGAGACCCAATTAGGGTTGTTCATTTCTGCAGCTCAAACAATCCGGAGATACTGTTGTCTGTCAACGATGGGATGATTCAGTGACCTTATGGCTGGAAACGGGGGGGAAACGGGGGCACGTACAGTAATTTCACCGCTGATAAAACATGACTGCGAGAAACTTTTTTTTCTGTCCCCCAACACCTCCCAGGAGACTTTTTCGCTGTTTTGCTGGTACACAAATGTGAAATGTGGCAAGACTGCTGATCTTGTGTCAGCCCCGGGTGTTGCACGTTGCCAGGTAACCAGGTGGCCTGAGTGACAGCACCCACAACCCCACACCTTGGCATTGTCGAAAGTCAGCAGTGAGTTCAACAGACAGGCCCTTCTGCAGTGGTCCACAGTAATGCTGACCTGCAAGCACAGGCCTGAGCTAATCCTTATGGAGCACCTCTGCACTAGTTCTGGGTTTCACTTCCCATCACCCATTGTGACTTCGTGCACAATTGTTTTTTTTTTCCATTTGAATGCACACTTGATGAACATTCAAACCAGGGCTCTGAACATTCCTGCAAAATAACTCCTTTTGACATTAGCTGATTCAAGCAAACTAATCTACCGATTATTCTGGTAATAGCTACATATATAATTCAAACATTATATTTCACGTAGTGAAGTGAAAGAATAACGCACATTATCACAGTCGATCATGGATACAGATGACAAAAAGCAACACCATGAATCACAGCATGCACATAAAAATTCATAATAAGGTTCGAACACTGAGGTTCTCTCCCACTAGCCTAGAACCTATAGCCCCTTCAGTCTTACTGTAACACCATGACTATGTGTTAACACACCATGTTACATGGTGGGAGTGCAAAAGGTCACAGCGAACGTAACAAAGTACCAAAATGCCCCATTAAGCATCAGCTGTTCCACTCCCAAACAGCTGGTCATCCAAGCCTACATAGCATGTTCAGATTTCTGCACTCCTGAATGAACGGAAGTGAAGAGAATCGGAGTCACTATAAGAAGTGAGTGGGTATAGTTACTCATTCAGAAGAAAGACAACTGACAATGCACTGCATCAAATTTTCCGCATCTGCTAGGCTTGTTGGGGGGTGGGGGGTGATACGGGGGGGGGCTGGAGACTTTATATGCTTTCAGCCAAGTTCTGATCATAATTATACAATTTTCTCCACCATTTACTCAGCTTGATATATGTTACATTTTCGCTAAATAATTAGTTGTATCTCAAGGCTGTACTTTGTGGCCTGTACTTAAGGGTATTTTCTTAGTGCAGGTGTAAATAAGTAAGGCTAATTAACTTGTGGGGCTCACTAAGATAAACACCTAGATGCACAGGCGGCCCTGCAGGAGCTGAAGTCTGACGCCCATGACAGTGTGACAGCAATCACACCACAATTTCCTGTCTTTACCAAGTTTCTGTGCGATGTGGCCACCCACTCGCTTTTCCATCCATGTCCATTTTTTGCCTTTCTCTCTTTTTTCTTCTCTTTTTCTGCTTAGCTTCTGTCTCCCTTTCTTTCCCTGCTCCTATGTCTGCTGTGTCAGTACGGCATTCCCAATCCTGCTACCCCCAGCCTCTTTCACTCTCTTTTCCTCTCCTTCTCTCTTTCTGGGTGTCAGTCACACTTGCGATATGGCCGGCCACTGTTCCTTGTCCTCCTCCTCCTTGTCCTCTTTTTTTAAACTTTTTCCTTTATCTGAAAATGTTTTTTGGTAGGACTGATTCCTTATTTTACTCCTCTTTTGCACTTGAAATCTAACAATCATCCAGTCATTTGTCCCTCTCTCTTTCTCCTCTCTTTTCTCTATCTCACTCGCTCGTGGTCCAGTGGTCTGTGACATGCCGGTGTGGTCCTTTCATTCCCCTTCCTCCTCTCTCTTTATCCTTCACTCATTCCCTCGCTCCTCTCTGTCTCAGCCCAGTGGGCTGTGTCGTGTATGTGGGTGCTTCTTCTCCTCACTCTCTGCCCTCTCCCCGGTAAGCCTCCCTCTCCCTCTCTCCCTCTCTGCAGAGAGTTCAGCACTCAATCCTGGTTTAACTCGCCCATCTACCTCGCCCCGAGACATTTCCACGCTTCCCTCCACCTTCCTCACCTGGCCTCATCAGAGCCCCTCATCACAGCGTTTCTCAGGGAGACCTTCATTAGAGCTAATCCCAGCCCCTTCACATAATTCAACGGTGAGAAATCACATTAACTCTGTGCTGAGGCTCCGCAATTCAGCACTTCAATTTAAGCAGGGCTTTTCAACGACTCCTTCAACCAATCAAGCTCGTGAGGACTTAACAGTGCTTGAGCCAATATAATTACTGGCGAGGCCCAAGTCTCCGCCATGTGGCATTAGCCCAAGGCCATTTCAGGGTTCAGGGCGACGACCACAGACGGCGAGAGGGTATTTCACAATGCAGGGCAAGCCTGGAAGAGAACCGTTTCGTGGGATTCTAGCAGAAAACAGACAGTGATTGTTAAGGACCGCTCAACTCCACGGCATCTCCCTCTCTGTTCCAAACACACCTACTCCTTCCTTTGCTCGTCTTCCTACCTCTCAACCAAATTTAACATGTTTTTATCAACTTGACACACGACAGCGAATGATCTGACAAAAAAAAAAACAAGAATACAAAATGTTTAACCTGTGTTTGCAAGCAACAGACAGCGAGTGAGTAAAAAAGAGACAGGAAAAAAAAAACCCATTGTGGCCTTTGTAATAGACTGCTCCCTTTTTTCTCTCTCAAATCCAATCCAATTTTTTTTTTTCCAATTGAAAATGGGTTTACAGCCAAAGGGAGGTTGCACGTGAGGAATGACGCAAGTAAAAAACAAATGATAAAAAATGATTCTGACACATGAAATGCATTTGGAACTGGAATCCGTGCACAGCCTCCAACAAACAGCAACAATGAAATATGGGAAAGTAACAAGAATGAGGTAAGACGGCGCAAAGGAGTAGCAGCAGGGTGGGCAGTAACACAAACAGCAGTAGTGAGGGGCAGTAGCACCAATAGCAGTAGCAGGAGGGGCAATAGCAGTGGGGGCAGTAGCACCAATTGCAGCAGCAGCAGCAGCAGTGGGAGCAGTGGCAGCTATAGCAGTAGCAGCAGCAGTGGGAGCAGTAGCAGCAATAACAGTAGCAGCAGTAGCAGCAATAGCAGCAGCAGTGGGAGCAGTAGCAGCAGTAGCAGCAATAGTAGCAGCAGTGGGAGCAGTAGCACCAACAGCAGTAGCAGGAGTGGCAATAGCAGTGGGGGCAGTAACAGCAATAGCAGTAGAAACAGTAGCAGCAATAGCAGCAGCAGGAGCTCCAGCAGGGAGGCATCAGCAGTAGCAACGGGGGCAGCAATAACAGCAGCAGCAGTGGTTGTATCAGCCACCCCCTCACATCACTGTCCTCATGCATAAGGCGCACTGTGTCACCCACAGGAGAGGACAGCACACACATACTGACCAACCAGCTCTCTCTCTCTCTCTCTCTCTCTCTCTCTCTCTCATCTGGACAGCCAGTGGCTCTCTCTCCCCATTTCTGTGTGTGTGTCTGTGTCTGTGTGTGTGTGTGTGTGTGTGTGTGTGCACACGCTGAACAGCCAACGGTCTCTCTCTTTCTCATTTATCTATTTATGCCCATCCTCTCCCTCCCTCTATCTCTTTTTCTCATAAAGTTTGAAGTTTGAAAGGATCTTGTGTGTGGGACACAAACAAAGAAGTTACGGGCAGTCTCTGAGGGAAGAACCACGAGCAGTTTCCATTTCTGACCACGTCTCTCTTGCTGATTTTTTTTCCTTCTGTACCTCTGGGGGTAGAAATATTCAGATGAGATGGCATACGTCCATCTCAAGCTGTTCAATAGAGAGGCATTGACAACCAAACATCCCTCTCTGTCATCTTCCCTTAAGATCTATCTCCCTTCTGCTCCCACCCCCTCTCCATCTTTCCTTTGCTCTCCTCCCCATCTCTCCTCCCTCACCCACCCCTTCCCCCATTTCTTCGCGCACCTCCCCCCCCCTCCCCCCGCCTCTCTCCCCCTGTCACATGTGAGATTAATGACAGTGATCAGCACACAGCCGCCAACTGCAACAGCGCACATTTTAAGCACTGTACAATGCACATACACCCCACGCCCCAACACCGGCAACCCTGCAAAGTGACTCCAGCTGTAACCTGCTCCCAAATACATTAGAAATGCACGCCAGAGGAGTGTGTGCAAGGTACAGTGCAGTACACACATCCACAACACACCGATGTGAGCACAGTAACCCTGTGCATTCCAAAATATCCTCCGTCATCACGCTGCTGTATGTATTCTCATGCTACAACAAAGCTTACCTGTATGTGGTACCTACAGGACCTTAATGCTCTTCTGTTTGAATGTACACCAAGCACTTCTGCACACTGTTCTGTGCTTGTTTAAAAGCAAGATCCCATCATGAAGAACCTTTCAACACCCTCGCACACATGTAAAAGTGTGCAGAGACCAACTGAATGGGCTTGCTTTTTTTAATACATATGGAAGAGGGCGGTAGAAATAACATGGCTGTGGGCTCTACTTTCAGTCAGGTTTTGCTTTGTTTTTTGTTTTTTTGTTTTTTTTTAAAAAAACGCTTCCCATTACGCAAACGATATTGTTCCAGCAATGAAATGAAAGGGCAGATGTAGTCAAGGGGACGTACTATTAATCCAACTCCCTCGACTGCAGGAGTACTTAAAATGGGATGGTGAGCATGAAATATGCTGCCCCTAATGGGGGATTACATGAGACTGCCTGGAGCACCGAAACCCCGGAGTGACTCGAACAGCCTGCCTTCGCCCGTGTGGATATCATTTACATACATCTAACATCACAGTGTACATCATGGTGTTTTTTTTCCTTTGTTGGTGTGAAAATTGCTGTGTAATCCCGTAGCGCTCTGGCCAAGAGCAATCTGCATGCCGTAGCGCTGTGCAGCGCAGTCACAGACCCGCGGCGAACGGTGCGACCGCGACAGGAGCGCACGCACAGCGGAGAGGCAAGAAACGGGCACGCGGAGAGAGGATGCAGAGCAAAGCAGCCTGCCTACAAAACTAACCCGAGTTAGAGAGACACATGGCCACAAAAACGTAAAATCCGTTCCCCGTCACCGCATACTCTCACATAGCCACTCCAAGTCATAAACATACTGCACAGTTTCTTTCACCACCAGCTTCACTGCGTAGAAAAGGTAAAGAAGACAGGGGTCGACACGGCCTCCGAAGAGGAAATAAAAACTGACCATGCGCGAGTGACAGGTGCCAGTGCGACTCCATCGCAGCTTGTCTCCACTTTTACTTTTCTTTTGCGGAGCTCACTGTACCTCGCACAAGAACACTGCGAATCATTTTTTAAAAATGAGTACCCACATTTAAGTAGCATCTGTACGGCCACTGGACGGCCACTGTATATGGTATAGTTACGGCGTGAAACGTAGTAAGATGCCATCATGTTACAGTACTGTTGAGAGTAAAACAACGGCTTTGACAGAACGTTTGTTTTGCTTGGAACTGAGTCCGCAACACCTTGCATGCATACACCGAACGCACTCTGCTTTGACAACACTGCTAGCATTATTGACAAACCCCACTATTAGACTTCGCCAACTGCTACATTAACTCTTCGAACATACGCAACGTCAAGTTAATTTAAAAAAAAAAATGAATGGTGTTGTATGCATCACTAACATGAACATCGTGTATTTATGTAGCATTCTCACAAAATGCCTTACCTGTGCGTACAAAAGACAGGAGAAGAAAGACAGAAATGGGGGCGCAGTAGTTCCAGACGGTTAGAAATGCCATTATTGTTAATATCCCTCTTAATATTCTCTTTTCTTTTGTTCTTTGTCCTTCAGTGGATAAAATCGTACGCGCTCGCAGGTTCAGCTTGTGTCTGTTGTTTCGTTTGGTTCCAGCACTCTGGATTCGTTGGCAATTACATACTACAGACGCACGCCCGCACACCCACTCGTCGACTTGACTGAACTGAGTGAGAATTGTAGTTCGGCCGGTTTTCATCGGGCACTTTAAACTGTGAATACGCGAATCCCTCGTTAGGAAGGGAGGGGCTCAGAGCTGCTGGTTTCGACCAATAGAGTTTGTGAGAGCTTGGATTGAGGCTCGGCCAGAGTGATTTAAGGGCGGGATTTAGATGACAGTTTAAAGGGAAATCCCTCCGGGGAAAAACATAAACTTAAAAAAATAAATAGCTATCAATTACTATTAATGTTATTAATCCGATAGATTAGTGCCCTTAACATGCAACATTATTGATTACATTAAAATACGCTGGACAGTGCGAGTATGCTCTAAGTAGCCGTACACAATTTTATAAATACTCCAAATTTCGGTTACTGTCACGAAAGGAATAATGATTAAATATTCAAAATAATTCGGCCATAAATCAAATGTGAGTTTAAATTACTGCTGATAAACACATGCCTACTGATATTATCTCTCTACGATTCCAAAGCATATCTATTTTCCGGGGTTATTTGTGTTTCAACCACAATACACCAACAGCGAAGTGTTTCAAACATCTCTGTAAATCTGTGCTTTGTCAGACAAAAGTTAATCAAATTAATTAACTAATGTAGCTAATAAAATACAAGATAATAAATATATTCACGTCTCAATATATAATAGTTTCACCATTGCAGTGATTGTAATCAAAACATTTTTCAATACAACACGCTGCAGTAGAGGAATATAAATTAGCCATCAGCGGAGGTAGGACACTGTTGCTTATGCTGCGCCTTTCTTGAACCTGGGTAAACAAATCTCTCCCACCGCAGCGTGTCCCGCCTCCCCGTGACGACACACGCGAACGCGCTCCCCTGGCAGTCCGCTCCCTTTGTGGCCGTGCGTCCGCGCCTGGTCGCCCGATGGGGACAGCTGGGGACGTTCTGATCGCACATTGCCGTCCGCTGCGGGTTGCAGGCCGTATAAAGCATTCTGCTGTGCTTCGCTTTTAAAACGCAGAAACAAAAACCACAATTAAATGTTGCTTTCTCACACCTCAGTATTTTCACTCTGGTGCTCACACGGTCATGAACTCGTTTTTATGCTTTTCGACCTTCAACCTGCGAAGTCCCCTCTGTCTTCTAACTCAAGCAGTGCTTTATAAATGAATAATTCCCTTTTCCTCAATGTGAAATAAATTACAAATGAAAATATCTTAAGGCACTTAAATTATTTAATCTTTTCTAAGCCCTGAAGCCAACAATTTTTAATATTGTACTGTACTTTGGACGGAAAATGCTTCACAGGTATTGTATCTTCTGTTCCTAGGCCATGTCGTTTTATTTTTCAGTCTGCTGCTTAACAGTGATAACTGAACATCATCGGTGAAGATGTGAATAAATGGAATAAATAAACACCGTTCGTAAGAGTAATTGGTAATATGCTTCCCTCCGTGTAGCCGTTCTGTTCAGTTTAACGACAGCTGTAATTTTTCGCACGCATTTGGCGACATCTGCTGGTTGGAAATTAAAATGACAAGATACGTCGCAAAGCATGATAGGTATTTGATTTTTCAATGAGATGCTGAATTACATGAGGTGTGTGGGGTACGACAGCCCTGGCTGTGTTTTCTACATGCCAGCGGCAAATATCTCAGGTTGTCGGGAGTGCTATGATGTCAAGATGGATTGAACTAAAATCACTTTTTCTGGAAGTATTTTTTTCTCAGCTCATCCCCAACGCTAACATGCGTATCCCAACTCCCAACATCTCTCTACACACCTTCTATGAGCTTCTTTGGATATGTTTTTGGTTTGCTTTTGTGGCTCAAATTTCACTCAGTTTCACTTTTAACATTTCCATCTCCCTTTTGGCTTCCTTCTGTTTCCTTTCTGTTTGATATATATAAATGTATCCCTTTTCCCTTTCATCCTGCCATTTTTCTTTTTATTTGTTTTTCCTCTGGCACTATATCAGCAGTGTGTCCCCCACACCAGATGGGGCACCACTGGAGATTAATGAGGGGAAAGCACCTGCTTCTCAGTCTCTTTCCTTCACACCCATTCAAATGTGCATTATTGGCATGGCAATAAACTCATGTGTCAGACAAAGGGGGCTTTCATGTTAACAAACAAAGGCTACGTATCCTGTAACAGCAACATAATACTGAATACCTGATGACCTGAATCACTACCACGTAAAGCAATGTCTTATGTCCCAAACTCTGTTTTCCTTTTTTAAAAAAGGAAATGTAACAATTTAATGAACTTGTACTCTCTACCGGCTAGCTTGTACCTTGTCTGGTCAGCTATTGAAACTTGGTCGCGCAGCACTTCTAACATTGTGGCCGTGTATGGCTTTCCCTTGTGTTTTACTCTGCCTCACTTGTAAGTTGGTTTGGATAAAAGAGTCTGCCAAATGAATAAATGTAAATAATACACGTTTACAGAGTGCCAGTAGCTCTTCCTTGGGCTGCATCATTTTCATACAGAGAACCAAAACATTACGCGTCAGAAGCTCACCTATTTCTACAAAGCCACAGCATCGTCACTTTCACGCATCATTACGCTACACTTGCCGCAGCGTGTTCTCTTGTATTTCAAATCAGAATGGAAGATTTGACACCAAAAAAAGTGGCCCTGGCTGTGCTGGAGCACGTCAAACATTTAGAGACGCGAGTCTGTAACGCCGAGCCTACCAAACGCATGCTCACTGCTGCAGGCCTACACGGGCTTACCCGTAACAGTGTTCAGAGACACAACTATTAAAAAGCCAGATAACGGATGGAAATGGAAAGCAAAGAGGAGACGTGAATAATCAGTTTAATAACATTATCCCCGTTGTGCTCTGTGGCGCGTGCAGCCGTTAATAGACTGTCATTGTTAAACCGCGGCGTCTCCCCATTATTAACGGCAGCCTCCGGTCAACCGAAACCTGGTAATAAAATCACATAAAACCGAACATAAATGCCTGAGACAGTCATAATGAAAAGAATAGTTATGATAGCCGTAATGGCGGCGAGCTGCAACGCTACAGTAAAGTTACAAGGCGATAGAGGGGAAAATGAAGAAGTAAAATTTAGGTTTCTCTTATTTTAATAGTGACGAACAGCTGGACCAATTGACGGCACCCGAGGCTGTAAAAAAAAAAAAAAAAAAAAAAAGTTAATTTCGGCTAACTTGTTAAGTTGTCCTTTTCATGTGGCTAACTGATTGTCACCGAGAAGCAGAAGATACAAAGGTGAATACTGTGTGGCACTTGGAGGTGAAATGGCGGTTTTGGGTCACATTGATTGAAGGTTTGAAAGAGAGAAAGAGAACTGTAGACTGGTTCGATAGAAGGAAGGAGGAGGTCAGACAAGAGCGCAAGGCATATGGAGTTAATTCGGAGGCAGTGTGGTGCAGTGGTAAGGAGCAGGTTTCATAACCAAAAGGTTGCAAATTCGATTCCCTGCTGAGACACTGCTGCTGTACCCTTGGGCAAGGTACTTAACCCCAAATTGCCTCAGTAAATATCCAGCTGTATAAATATGTCAAATTGTAACCTATGTTAAGTTGCTCTGGATAAGAGCATCTGCTAAATGACAGTTAATGTAAGTAAAGGGTTAATGTCAAATATGAGATGAAAAAATGCATGAGCATCAGCATCATTTTTCTGCATCAACACTACAAAGGGAAGAAACGTGAAACAATTTCAAGATCATTTTATTTCAAGAATACATTCAAAGTACAGAAAATAGATTTGTCTCAGTGCAACACTTTAAACAGCATGAAACAGTCATTACAGCAGATAAGCAACTTCAGCTAAAACTGTATATGTACTACACTCACAGTGTATAGACTGAGAATTCCCTCAGAACAATTTCAATAGTGCAAAGAATACAAACCACATAGCATGATTCACCTGATACAGCAGTACAATTACTTTTTGTTACAGAAAAGTTCCATTATTTTTTGATAACAGTATGCCATAAGGATAGCTAGTAATGAGCAGATATTTCAAGGTTACCCTAGTGAAAAGTTATACAGTGAATTGCACCTAAAATTCCAGCCTCACACCATTTTGTCTGAATGTGAATCTCATCTTTGTGTAACGAAATCAATAGAGAGAAAATTGCACACCTTTTGTTAAAGGACAATGTTGTCAGCCCACAGGAATGGCCAGCTGTCATGGAAAAAAAACCATTTATCTTTTTTCACTCATGCAGTCTTTTATTCTGTCTTGTCTTCAATTCATCTAGCATGGAGTGAATTGACCCTACCTCTCAATATAGCTCCATCCCCCTCTCCCTTTTTCATGCTCTATACTGTCTTTCTCTCACCCTCCTCCTTCTCTCATCTCTCCCTCCCTCCCTCTATCCCTTTTGCTCCCCTTCTCCTTCTCTCCTCCCTTTCCCCTCTCTCTTCACACCAGAGGCTGGGTATCCCCTGTTGTTGAGGGTAGAGACTCCACGCTGGCGGTGTAGATGGGTTTCTTCTGAGAGCGGTCATCGCTGTGGGGCAGAGGGAGGTATGCTGTAATTATACATGCACTGGCAGGCTCTGCATGCTACAGTGCCTGAGAAACGGCAGGAGTGTGAAGCACAAGACAAGCACACCCACTCGCTCACCACGCCCTAAAGGTCTTACATGCCAGCGGACTGAAGAGGAGGGAGTGAAAAGGGCCATGAGAAAAGGACAGAGTCAGAGGGGAGCTTTACACTGAATTCAAAGTGCTCAAAGTACAACCAAGACACATGCACACATCTCTGGGAGCAATGCATTCTGGACTAACATTCAAGCAACATGACTGCTCTGACTGCAAACTTTAATGGAATGGATGTGGCCACTTTTTGACATGCGAGACTGCTGACCTGACAGACAGAGAGACTGACTGAGGCTGGGATTTTACTGGATGTCAGCAGGTGATGTCAGGCATGTGTCAGAAATGTTCTCTCAGGAATATTTAAGAAGGAATAGCACTTTGAAGCAAACAAGTATGTAGCAGCAAACGCCATGGCTCAAAAGGTTCCAATCACCTCATGCTGTGATCAGACCACAAACGGAAAGATACATTTCTTCTCTCTGCCACCTCCACCTGAAATGCAGTTCAGCTAGCCCCAGTGAGTTGTTTTTACTTCATAGAAGAGGCTGCCTTTTCCAGCTTGTATAGTTGCTATTCCAAACGCTATGGCCACTTCAGAAACAACATGTGACCAAGCATGAAAGTGTCCTTTTGCAGGCAAGTATGTTTTTACACTAGCCATAATAAGTCAGTCTAAGTGCCTTTCGTTCTGGACAGAAAGTTTCACAAGGATGTTGGATTCAGCACTAAAATCGTGGGAGGTAATGATGATGAAGGCAATATGCAGAAACATTTGAATCTTTAGCCTCATCATTAGCCTAAAAAAAACTGACTGGGGATCTTTTATGAATATAGTTACTGAAATTCTTTTGATCTATGCACCTGTTTTTTTAACCTATAGGCTTACATAAGGGTGCAAACTACGCCTTTTGAATATTTATAGTTCTTCCTGGGTTTTCTGCCATGAAACAGGAATTCATTAATAGCCTTGTAGAAAACAGACACGCTGATTGGCAATTTCTTTCTGATTAACTTGTGCACCTGTGGCAACACTGCTAAGTGCATGAAACCTTTTTGCTGATGAAGGCAGTGTGCTGAAATGTTCAAATTTTTCGCTTTGTCTTTATAATAATAAATAAAACAAAACATTATAGATAACAGTTGTAATCAGTAAATAGCCGAGATAAATCCACTGTAGATATTTTCCCTTCCACGAGAAGTTTGGCTGGGCGCACAGATGCAGTAGAGGATGGTATAATGCACCTAATATATTAAAGTCAGATACATTTGCAACATTTTGGTATGTTTTTTATGAATTGTTCATTTAAGTTTTATATATAGATGTATACAGATAGAAACCCACACACCCACACACACAGGTGGTATCCTCTCACTTAACCCACTACAGCATCTATAACGATGTAATGTGACTTACATGGGCCCCTTGCTCTTCTTGGATGACGCTCTCCGGCAGAGACAGACGGCCACAGACATGACCAGAAGCAGCAGCCCAGCCCCTGCCCCTGATGTCATCAGTATGAGACGGCCTTCGGTGGAATCATACCAGGGGGCATCCTCTGGGAAGCACAAAGACACAAATAAGAAACTCATTCTTACAGTCAAGGGTGATATCGTTCTCTCTTACTAACGCAATAACCCCCCACCCTTATTACCATTACAAATAATACACATGAATATCTGATTTATTGCGAAGTTACATAATTAGTGGCAACATCATTAAAATAAACATCATCAGTCAGAATGTAAATTAGTACTAAGATAACCCATTTTACATAATGCATTTATAGAAAGGAATATCATTATTCTTCATGTCACTGATTAAAACTATTGTGAATTATTTAAAAAAATCATGAATTTTTGATCATTAATTATTTATTCGATGATGTCATTAATATCTTCATTGGAAATGTCTTAAATAGTTTTTTGATGCCTCTCTCTGGAGCCACTCACTCCCTCTCTGTTGTTGCCCAGCCTCCGCACACCAAGTCATTAAAAAATACGTATCAACATGTATTTGCAAAAATATACAAATATATATTTATTTTATACTTATATATTTGTATAAATATATAAAAATACACAACTGCATTATCACAGAGTGCTGGACTCAATCCTACTTTCCCCTGTGTTCCACCTCCTCTGTATTTTCCACGCCATCGACTGATCCGAGAACAGTTTACCCACCATTAATCATAATCCCATCAGTGACTGCAGGCAGAATCTATACATCTGCTGAGCAGCCGCCCGCACCCACGCCACGGCCCGGCCCGGCCCTCCACCCGCCCACTGACCTGGCAGCACGGTAATGGAGATGGTGCGGGTCTTGGCCAGAGAGGACACAGACGGGTGCTGAGCGCTGCAGGTGTAGCTGCCGCTGTCCTCCAGCCTCACCTTCTTCAGCTTCAGCTTGCTGGACACCTCCACCCAGTCCTCTCCCTGGCAGAGAGGCAGAGAGGTGGGGTGGGGGGGGGGGGGGGTGCATAAGGGATGATACAGCCACGGTTATATAATGAGACATCTACCTTAACAGAGACAGCTGCGCTGAGCAGTGGATGGCAGCTTCTGCGTGACAGATACCACCTTTGTGCCCTTCAGCAAGGAAGGTACATTTATTCCTATAAACACCCAACTGTATAAATGAGTAATATGTTAAAGAAAAATTGAAGAATGAGCATTGACCTGAAAGGAGGACACCAGCGGAGCAAATAAGCAAAGTGGCGTTCGGTTAGGATTCTGAGAATATGAGTTATGAGCGGGAGAAGGGGGGTATAAAACACTGAGGCATTAAGAAGGCTGGGGAAAGACAGGCAGACGATTAGGATGAAACACAAGAAAAATGAAAAAGGAAGACTGAAAACGATGGAGGGCATTGTTGCCATGCAAGTCCACTGGCATGACGATGTCTTCTGCCTGCCAATAAAGTCCATTTCAATTTGAATAGAATTGAATTAAGAGGATTTCACTAAGGCCAGATCTTGGCTGAAACTGCGGAGTCCATGCAGATGCTCCGACACAAACAACTCTGTACGTCAAGTCTGAATATTCTGTTGCCATCTAGTGGTGATGTATGGGAACAGGACCGCAAATACTTTTTTAAACATCTTTGACTTCTTTGTTAATCTATGAATGATCCCATAATTGCTTTACCCTCTCAGAAATAGCTGTTTTCTCAAATGTTCATTGTCAGTATTTGTGCCACTGAGTGAAATGATGTCAAGGTCAATTGTCGGTGGCTCATATGGGGCCTTACACTACGCCCAGGTCATCTGCAGGATTAAGACGACATGGAGGATTGCTCATCATAACAACCCCCAGGGCTGAAGGGCACGCGGCAGTTTGTCAAACAGAAGGAGGATATATGAAAACAGTGTGCCTAAAATTACGACAGCCAGTGGGGAGCCGACACAAAAAAAGTCTGTTCAAAAGGACAATCTAGACTTGAAGAAAGCGTTTTTTCTTTTTTCACTTGCCTTGAACAGGTAAAAGCTCAGGGGAGACCCATGGAAAAAAATAATAAAAAGACCTCTGCAACTCTTACAATGTTGCAATTACAGTTCATCAAGCATGCCTTGGCATCTTGTGTTAGAGACAGTCAGGGGTCTATCACTTAAATAGTGATAAACAGCCTCAGTGTGCCAACGCTGTTCCCTAATCCCTTCTACTAATTCAGAGGTCAGTCAGTGATAACCATTAACACCAAAATATGGTGCCGTTAAGGTGCTAGTTGACTGAAGAGAGCAGACCAACCTCTCCGTATATGCGCAAGAGCACCTGTTCTAAAACAGATGAACTATGCCCAGCTACTGGAGGTCCCAGTCCCGCCCCTCACCCAGCTCACCTCTTTGCTCCAGGTGATCAAAGGGTCCTGGGAGGCAGAGGTTGAGCAATCCACCTCCACATCGTCCCCTAGTGGCACGCGCAAGTCCTGCAGGGAGCTGAAGTAGCGGCTGTACGTGCCAACCCCCTCTCGGTAGACGGAGAGCTCGCGCATGTCTGTAGGCATGGAGGGGGAGGAACAAAGATATATTTAAATGCATATCTTCCTTATGCTGGTGGTTCCGTTGCTCCTTTATTCAGGTATCTGGACACAGAAAGACACATAGGGCTGGTTAACTGACATTTTCATCACAGATCTGTACATACTGTTAAGATCTACAATCTGATCTATATTCTACCCATTGAGTCTTATTCATTTAATTATTGACTTACCCTTTCATTTATTACTCATTTATCTACTTGCTCAAAAAATGTCAAATACGGTGCCATAGAGTCTGTCTGGTCCACACCAAATGGCCCACAGGAACTGTTTTAGAGAAAGGGTCATCACCATATCAATGTAGATCACACCAAATGGGCCACAGGAACTGTCTTAGGGTCATCACCATATCAATGCTTGTAGTTCACTTTCATGTCACTGTCTAAATACAATCAACAACTGCTGAGGTGTGACCTAAATCACACTTGGGTATTTATGAGAGTGCTCATCCAGCCTTAGCAGTCTTGGTTTGGGCACTTTAACTCCTGGGAGAATAAACCTCTTCTCTTCAAATCTGGTCACATCTGATAGACCTGACTGTCCGTTCCGCAAAGCAGAACCTAACAGTACAATTTTGATGCAATTTAGTCAGACGTCATAGCTAGGTGTCACTTTAGCCTTGCATGTTGTTTCTGTAGAGACTGTTGTGTAAAATATCATGCATTGGTCTTTAAAGCAGGCATCTGTGCACAATCCTGTGCATACCCACAAGGAAAGACACATACACAGAAACACAAAAATGGACGATCTCTGGAAAATTCTCTCCCTCTGCCTGTCTCAGCCAACTCTCCCCCACCCTGACCCCTGTTGTCCTTGTTCTCCCCCTCTTCAAAAGGGAGCAGAGCGTCAACCGACAGGTCAAAGGTTTCTTAGACAGCAGCAGTGGTGCCTTTTCCGCCTGGCTACTCACAGTGCACGGGAATGGCGAGGACCTGGGAGGAGTTGTAGGGGTAGGAGGCGTTGTCGGACACACAGCGATAGGGGCCCTCCATGTAGCTCTGGATGCTGGGGATGGTGAGGACCAGGCGGTCCTGCTCTTGGTTCACGTCCATCTCGTAGTAGAAGCACCGGCGGAACCTCGGCATCCAGGGCTCCAGGCGAAACCAGCTCTTCATGTGCTGAGGGACAGAGAGCGTAACGGGTTCGCCTTTTCGCCCGGGGGTTTTCATGACGTTGTTGTACATTCGTTAAGAGCAACGCAAAACTGCGTGGAGTGCTGGAAAGCTGTACTTCTTTTTGTTGTGAGAAATTGCTTGTTATTTTATTCCCACATGAACAACAAGAACCACAACAGAAACCACTAAGTGGGCCGTTATTTGTAATCCTACCAATTTCTCTATTAAACACTGAGGGTGACCACTGCTCCATGGGGCTCTTGCTGTTTCTTTTATGGTCTTAACGCCCACTTACAAGGTAGTGGAGTCACACATTCTCCCCACACCTTCTCACCTCACCATCATTACCAAGGTTGGTAACGAGGGCTCACTGGCTAACAAGGACTGTCACAAGAGCACAGGGAACACTGACGTTTACATAACACATAAGCACCAGAGAGGTAGACAGGGAAGTTTACTGACACAACTGACAGATGAAAAGACAAAGGATCACCTCTCACCAACATCCTTTTGTGAACATTGAGCATTGCACAGTGATGCAGTATACTGGAATGGGCTGTTACATAACATTTCATTGTATTGTGGTGTTGATTCCTTCAGTGGTGTTGTGTACTGAACTATATACCCTGGATGATAGTATGTACTATTACGTTGCGTGGTTCTGCATTAGTGAATAAAACCAGTTGATCAGTCACTTTTGAATAATCTACTGCAGTATAATGTAGTGTAATGTCCAGCAGATGTCTCTGATTGTTGGTGTCTGTGCTAGCTGACAGTTAAAAGTGAATCAAAATTTTGTAAGGTGGATCATTCTGAAGGCAATTTAGATTAATTGGTTCTTAAATGTATTTAACAGACTCTAGACTTATTCAACACCTAACTAAGATGAATCAGGCGAGTTGAGCCCAAAATTTGTCTTGTAAAATTTTTTTAAATGATGAGAAAAAGCTTTAGTTTCAGCAGATATGCCCCTCAAACAATATATTTCTTTCACAGAGATCTTTTTAGCAGACAACTGTCAAACAGTTACATTCAGTCATTTGGCAGACCCTCTCATCCACAGCAATGTAGAAAAAATAAATATTATAAATATAATAATAAATAAATATTTTAAAAAATAATGTTATGCAATTAGCTGCAGAGATACTAAAAGACTACTGTAATCGCTGAAACATGATTATGAGGTCAAAAGGCATGCAACCTTGAACTATTACCCTATGACTTCAACTTTATTCTGTAGACTTAAATGCCCCAGATTTGTATTGTCATAACAAAGATAGGGATCCCTTAATCCAGAATTATTGACACTGGAATATTGGGTCACAGTGGTTCTAACCTTGGAAAACTTCTCAAAGTGGAACTGGGTCACGTTTGAGTCCATGTCAGAAAAACACTGCAGAGTCACATAATCGCCTTCTAGAACCGTGCCCTCTGGACCCAGCAAAGTCAAAGATCCTGTGTAAGAGAGCGAGAGAAAAAAGTATTTTAACCACTGACTTTGATGATAAAATGCACACTCATGTCAACAGTGCTGTTTGAACTAAAATGAAAGACACTTTAGAGAGAGATCAGGGGAGATCAGTGTATGGTCTACTTGTGGTTGAGTTTTATACTCTCTGTCTTTTGAGAAAAATAAATAAATAAATACATAAATAAAAGGGTGGTGCCAGTGTTGATTGTATGTGAAATGGACCGTCTACTGGAGACGTGTGAGGGTGTGAGAGGTTAACGCAGCACTTAAAGCTGTGCCCTAGTTACACCACTCTCAGTCTCTCCTTTGTTCTCTGCAGAACGCCCAAACACTTCCTGTTTACATTTCTAGAGTGCTCTGCCAGGCAGAACAGACTGGTTTTCAAAAAACCAAAACAATTATGATGCAGTCACATAAGTGAAACCTAAATATGCCTCATGACAGGATGCAGATGGCAACACTGGCCCATACGTTTTGTTTGGGAGAGAGATGAAAGGCTATCACCATACATTTTATTATCTGTAATACACAACATGAACAGAACATCAATACTGCGCCATTAACCTGGTGCCACAGTAACTCAATCCCATTATTGATCATATTCATGCCTTTAGCAAGAGCTCTTGACTTGTACTGACAAATTCTGAAAGAGACTGGAAATGTTTGCTGTGAAGACCCTCCTTCATAGAGAACTGCCTTCTTGTAGGGCAAATGCTAATTATGGTACATATCAGATCCTCTTTTTTAGCTAATATTATGCTTCACTCCTGTTTTATATAATGGAAAAGATTGAAGGATAAAGGTGAAACAATAGAAGGACGCTGGCACCTCGTTATGGTGAACTGAATTTTTACCAAAGGTAATTTAGAGCGAGAAACAAGCTGACAATGTGGCTTTAAGGTTAACATTCAAGTATTAAATTAGGTAAACTCATAGGCCGACTGCATTGATCTTCATGCACATTGACAATATAGAAAATATACTTTTTCTTAACTTCCTTCCTTGTTTAAAACAAAATAGTCCACCAAAATGTCCCTTCCTGGTTAGCAACTTTAATGCGTTTCTATGATTTGTATGCTTTCGGATGAGGATTCATAAGAGTTGTGTAAGTCTAATATTTTCTATAACACTGTCCCGTGTGACTCATCAAGATGGTGAAAGAAGACATGCTTAGCGGACGTAAAAACAAACCTGTGTGGTGGAACAAAGACGATCGACGTTTTTACCATTTTACAAAAAAAAAAAGTTTACCTACACTAAATTCTATTGCATTATGCATCTTCCATCTGTGTATATACAATAAAGAAAGACATTTGAAACGACCTTGACCAAGCGAAATTTTTTCCGCATCGTTGATTTTCCAAGGTTCCTGTAAAATTCACCTGAAAAGTACCGCGCTGTGTCACAGCAGGAAATGCTACAGTGGAATTCTACCCGACCCCAGGACAGGTAACTGCTTCAGTTGAACAACAGAATAGTGGTAAATTAAGCCTCTAAGTAAAGTAAAGAATTGATAAATGCAAGTAAGGGAATGCACAGGGGAAAATGCGGCATAAGAGGAAACTGAAGAAAAGCCAGAAACAAACTACAAAGAAAAAAAAAGAATACGCGAAACATTTCTGAGTCTATTCTTAAATGCATAAAAGTATATTTACCATAACTCCAGTGAAGGTTTATAAGTGTCAATGTTGCCAAAAGTAAGTATCCCTTCATTTTTAATGCAAAGGTTCGTTTGGGATGTTTGCGTCTCGTTCCTCTCACTAACACTCACTAAAACTGAGTCCGCTTGGTTGTTAATGAGGCTATTTATAAACACAACAGGAGGCGTGGCTATGCGTGAGCATCGATTTCAGGAAAGTTTTAAACACTTTGAGTGTAGCTACATATAATTAAGTGTGAATTATAGATATTTTCCGTGAATAATGGTTGCACGATGGCTAGTTAACAATACACGGACTCTCTAATCGCATAAGACGCATACATAGCTTCGGTGACAATAAAACGTACAACCTATACATAGGCTACTGTGTTTAATACGACATCATTGATTTGTTTTTATACAGCACGGAGACACCGCTTTTAATATCGCCTATATTCCACATTTAACTGTATTCATGTAACTGCGTATTTCGTACAGCAAGTGTTATTTCAACTAAAGTACTAAACCAAAGATATGAAACGCTCCAATCAAAAATTGTATTTGTTGCCGTCACGAGTTTCCACGCCAACAAAGTATCGTGGGTTTACGACAGTAGGTTCCTGCTGTTGGTTTCTTCTGGAGAGCAACCACTGCTTTAGGAGCAAGGCGCCTTTGGTTAATTAATCCAGTGGACTCTGGGAAATCTCCAGGACAGTGAACTATACACATACCTTAGCTTTAGCTTGTGGTCATAAATGTTACACAAGTACTTTATTATCACTACGGTGAGATTAGTGCCATGCATAGCAATGAGGAGAGCACAATTCTTTATTTGTGCATACTGTCTCTACATAAATGGAAATGGGAATACAATTTCCTTCGAGCCTCCTCCTGCAATCGACCGGAGAAAACATAAGCTAATTATTTTTTTTTATGATGAGGTTGCCCGAGTAATCGAATGGATGATGGTTTATACAGTTCAACATGGTAGTTAATGCATGAATTAATGCCAACTCATATGCCAAACTCTTTGGCCGTTGGAAAGTTTGATCGGACATCAGGGACGTTTTCCTTTCTTTCTTCTTGTTATTAAAGAACCCAATCCAACAAATCGGTGAAGTGTTTGGGACGCTGTCAGGGAAAATCAATTGCCGAAGGCGGCATTTCAGCGTCAGCAGGTTTTTCGCTGCGATTGGGTGCGTTACAGCGAAACGGAGGAGACGCGTCTTAACGGGTGATGGATGGAACGCACACGTACACGTCTGCAAAACTAAAAGTAAAACCGAATCCGTCTATTTTCACTTAAATGTAATATCAGTTTATCAAAGAAAAGTAAAGCTTAAAAAATTAAGAATGTCGTGCATACTGGAGATAGTCCTTACAAATTTCTTATGAAAATACATTATTACAGTTATTAATAAGCGGAGATGTTTTACTTGTCTCTAATTGGATATTAACTGAAAATATGCCTCTGCTTGTATTTGATGGTGTGGTAACTTAACGGTAAAAACGTATCTTTTGAGGAAATCAAAGGACTTCTGAGAAAAGGCCGTATTACCGCTTAAATAGTAACATTGTATAAAATTTTGACAGGTGGATCAGTTGGCCGAAACGTCAGGGAAATTCTATATATTCTCAGTTCCCTTGTATATGCATAACGAAAGTATTGTCTTTGAGGACTGTAAAAACGTCAAACGTAAAGATAAATAGGCGATAGGTTATGTCAGCGCCCGCCTGATTATAGCCCGACAGACACAAGTAAGCGTGACGATGCATTTTTGTGCGTTGCTGACCTATGTTAGCTCTTAAATGTTCAAAATTCCAATGAAGACTTATCTTTTCAGTCAAACTTAGGTTTGAGTATGCAGACGAAAAAGTATATCCATATTCTGATATTCATATAGAACTACTAGGAGTCCACGCGCCAGTAACGGAAAAAAATGATTTATTACTGTTAGACAGTCTGACTGTAGGAGAGAAGTTGTACAACAATTTGTTCGAACATATAGAGGGAAAAGATGACAGTGCTACTGTGAAGAACAGGCTGACTGTGTTTAGGCAGAGTAACTTAATAGCTGAGGATTGATAACTGATTTTTAAAAAATGACTAAACAGAGCGATGTGACTATTATTTCACTGAACAAATTGTATAGTTTTACAAAAACTGTACGGGTACCAACAAAATTACAAAGTGATTGTTGCTTTTAAGATATATTCTTTCTCCATTAGAGGGCAGTCTGAGTCTACAGGCAGAGATGAAATGACAATTCACAACTGACTGACTGAATTCTACACAATCCGTGTACCGGGTTTAGAAAAAATTCAATCTGTTTTATTATATTTGGACAGAAGGCTTACTTAACATGAACAATAATAATAAAAAAAAATGTAACGTACCAGTCAATTAAATGATTCAACCGTCTGAAAGCGTTACAAGGCGTAGGATAAAGGGACTCATTTTTTGATTCTTTGCTCATTATGCAGACTTTGTATATTCATACAATATCAACTCCATGTATCTAATAAAATAAACAAATAATCTAACTGATAAATGAAAATATTTCAGTTCTGTATGACACATTTGCTCAACGATTGTAACACGATAAACTGATCTAAAATAAAAGAAAAAGCAGTTGATATTTTAACACGTGAAATGTAAATGGACAAGTAGCTGTTTTGTGTTTTTTTTTTTTTTTTGGTTCATATGATATCACAAAATCTCTGATCATATACTAAATTCCTGTACCTCTCTTCTAAGTTATTTGTACGTCACCATTGTAAAATGAAAAATGTAGTTCCTAACTCCATGTTAACCTCGTGCCACAGTTGGATGTCTTTTCTATGACAGACTAAGCATGGTTGTGTTACAGGCCACCAGACTGCACATTCAGTGATCTCTCAATCATCTGGATGGCCCATCCCATTCACTGTGTCCACAGCATCGGTCAGTCCAAACACCATTAGGTCGAGCGAATCAGTGTAGAATGCCTTGAGCAACAAGCCGTAACTTCCATCAACACACATTACAGTTGTCTTCTGTTCACTGCACTGTGGCACTTTAAAATATTGGCAGTGGGTGCAAGGGACAGCAAAAGCATTCTGCACATGGCCCTGGCATTCTGTGCCCATGGCATGATGGGAGAGAACTTTGCGGAGCACAGTGACAACACAGGCGGGCTCTCAAAAAGTCTCAGAGCCGCTGTGAAGCAGCTGTCTGTGGACAAGCAGACAGGAGTGCCGAGACCGCGTGCAGCAATTGCAGGTGAAAGTGAAAACAGATCATCTCTATGCCTTCCATCAGGGATGATTACACAAGTGAAGCGGCTTTCTCCAGCAGAGCGGGACCGTTCGCTTCGGTGCAAACCGACACAGCCATTTTGAGTCCCACAGAGAGCATCAGAGCTGAACACAAAGCGAGCCGGGCTATCATTATGGTTTAGACCTGGAAAGTGATACACGTGAATAAAAGCACATGACAACATTGTGGTAAGGTTATTACGTGAGCCTAGGGTGTACAGGTACAAACACTGAACAAGAAGTGTCAGGGGACACTGCATTGACATAGTCACTCTTGAGTAAAGTTCATTAACTCGATTGCACTGTTAATCCCAATGAATGAATGGGTGTCAGAAACACTTGGCAAAGAATTCTTCAACCTACAAATTAAAATCAAAGTGGCAGCTTTGACACTCTGTAAACAGCAAACCATTATGATTGGATGGGCCATACCATGTTTTCAGTCAATACTATGAAATTGTGTCTGAATAGAAATCACTAAAGAAATTCTTTTCCTCAGCATACATTTTTACATCCACAAAATGTACCTTTGCAATTACCTTAAGTCCAAACATATCCACAATTGAGATAGTCTGTGTATCACTGATAACAACCATTTTCATCTTTTTCATAAATACTGTCCACAACAATGTGATTATACCAGTGAAAATATATTCCCAAATGTGTGCTAACTCTCTGAAGTCACATTTACTGAGAGTGGAGAACGTAACAGCATTCAAAGCCAAAATGAGACATTAATACTTCTGAATTGAAACACGGGATGTTCGCATTCACTTGAATGTTTCAAGTCCAACTTTCTGGACAGCTGCTTCTTTGTCAAAAATGAAAATGAACAGAATTGCCAACATTTGCATCTGGAGGCATCAGATTAAGTGGTCAAGTTAGTGCCAAAAATGCTAACAGATCACTTCGATTCAAGAAATTCACATATCAAAAAGCTAGCAAATACATCTGCGTTTAAAGTATCCAAGTATCGTTGCATCTCGTCTTTTAAAGTGCTTCTTATAAATATTCATAATTAGGTCAAATCTAAAAAAATGGCACTGTCGTGGAGTTGTTTAGTAGTTCTTAGGCACGACGTCTCCTCCTCTCCCTTCATACCTCATCCTCCCTCCGCTGCCCTCCCTGTGTTCCCCACCCCCCCAGTCTTCACTGCATTATGCTTTCCACCGTCTCTCCCGCTCCCCCATCTTTTCCGAGACCCGGCTCCCCCCCTTCTCCTTCCCCCTCCTCTTCCTCCTCCTGGTTGCAGTAGTGTTCCAGTTCCTGGTGCTTGTTCCTGGAGGGGGCGTCCCGGAAGCGCAGGCCGCAGTCCTCGCAGGCGTACGGCAGCTCCTTCCTCTTCCTCTCGGCAGACTCACTCCTGCTCGGCGCGTCCTTCCCGGCCGCGGGCTGGGGATCCAGGCTGAAGCTGGACCCGGGGGAGGAGAGCGAGCTGGAGACAGTGGCAATGCTGGAGCTGGGGCGGACGTCGGTGTTAGGATCGCTAACGGGGCTGTCACAGGTGTTGGCGTTGGGGCTGAGGCTGGCGACGGGGCTGATGCTGGGGCTTCCGATGGGGCCGAGGCTGGCGTTGGGACTGGAGCTAACCCCGGCAATGGCCGAGGATAGCAGACTCAGGCCAGCGTGGGTGGCGGCACCCAGGCTGAGGCCGGCCTCAGAGGTGACCCCGTGCACGGTCCTGTGGTGGAAACGGATCCCGGAGCGGTTGGAGAAGCCCTTGCCACAGAGGCCGCAGATGAAAGGCCGCTCGCCAGTGTGGATGCGCAGGTGGATTTTGAGCGCCCCCGACTGGGTGAAGCACTTGCCGCACTGCGGGCAGCAATAGGGCTTCTCGCCCGTGTGGGTGCGCTGGTGGGCCCGGATTCCGGCCAGGTGGGGAAAGCCCCGCCCGCAGTAGGTGCAGGTGTATGGACGCTCCCCAGTGTGGATGCGACGGTGGATCTTGAGTGCCCCCGACTGGCTGAAGCTTTTGCCGCAGTCGGTGCAGGTGTACGGCCGGGCGCCGGTGTGCACGTTGAGGTGGATGCGCAGGTTGCTGTGGGAGTTGAAGGCCCGGCCACACTCGGTGCACAGGAAACCACCGGCCTTGGAGGCATGCTGGGAGCGCTGGTGCTGGAGGAGCTGGGAAGGGCGGGGGAAGGAGGCGGAGCAGTGCATGCAGGGGTGCTGGGAGAGGCCCTCCTGCTGGGCGTGGCCCTGCTGGTGCCTCAGGAGCTGGGCGCAGGTCTGGAAGGTGCGCTGGCAGGAGAGGCAGGGGAACGGGGGCGGGGACTGCGGGGGGTGGGGCAGCTGGGGGCAGTGCAGGCAGGAGGTGAGGGGACAGTGGTGGTGGTGGTAATGGGGGTGAGAGTGGGGGAAGTGGGGGTTCGGGCCTTGCTGATGACGGATAAGCTGGGCGCAGGTCTGGAAGCCACGGTGGCAGCAGAGGCAAGGGAAGGTGGGCATGTGCGGGGGGTTGTGGTGGGCGGGGTTATGGTTAGGGTTTGGGTTCTGGGAAGTGGTCCCTCTGTCCTGGTTCTGCCGCTGCTGGGGCGGCTCAGGTTCTGTGTTACAGGGGATGCTCGGGTCGCTGGTCTCCTCCTCCAGCGACAGACCCAGTCCGAGACAGAGGCCCAGGCTGACGGGACCGGTGCTGGACTCTTTGGACTGGCGGGCTTGGTCAGACTGGGGTGGATGAGTCTGTGAAGAGGGGTTCTCTCTGGGCCTGAGCGTCTGGAACGTGGGGCCGGAGGAGGAGGAGAAGGGGCAGGCAGGACAGTTGCATGTACGATGTTGCACTGTGCAGAGAGAGAAAGGGTAGGTGGAAGGTGAACATAAGGCAGCATATGTAAGGAGAAATACAGTAAACACATGAGAAAGAAAGCAAGAACACATATGTTAAGAGGATAGTATTAAAACTATTCAGTAATGAAATGAATCAAACAATATATGGGAGAACAAAAGCATAATAGCAGTGACCAGTAGTGTGGTGTAGTGGTAATGAGCAGGGCTGGTAACCAAAAGGTTGCTGGTTTGAGGCACTGGTGTTGTACCCTTGTGAAACCTACAATTTCCTCAGTAAATATCCAGCTGTACAAATGGATAAATCACTCTGGATAACAGCATCTGCTAAATGACAATAATATAAACGTAATGTAATGTAATTGCATATAGGACACATTCAATATCCACCACACTTCTGTAAGTATGCAGTACAATTCAGTAACTTTAAAACCTGACTGTCGTTGATAAATTATCGATGTGTCTTCCATCCGCCCAACATACTCACGTTGCTGAGCACCACTTCCCGCCTCTCCACTCCTTTCTCCAGACTCAGGCAGGGGCTGGAGGCAGTAGCCTGGGGGCATTTTGCTGGGAGGCTGCCTTGCTTGGGCGGGGGGTGCCACCGGCGCAACTTTCAGTCCCAGGGCCTCGTGTCCAGCAGTCTCCCAGGCGGTACGGAGTGCCTCCTGCTGGGCAGTGTCCTTAACCGGTTGGGTGGAGCTGGAGCTCATGAGATCCCCAATGAACTGGTGCATTTCGAGCCAGGAGCATGGTCCACGCTGGAGGCCCGGTGAGAGGGTGAGAGAGAGAGAGAGGGTGGGTGAGAGAGAGAGAGAGAGAGAGAGAGAGAGAGAGAGAGAGGGTGGGTGAGAGAGAGAGAGAGTGAGAGAGAGAGAGGCGGTGAGAGAACAAACGGCTGAGAGGAGAAGTAGCTACATTAGCACGAATCTTAACCGCTTTTGGATAAACTGATTATAGAAATGTAGAAATTAATATTTCGGACTAGGTGTGGTAAAGGGATGTACAGTGAGTCAGTACTGCGCGTCTGTCGCCATGCTTTCGTCCGATTCACACAACTCCTCAACGTCAGGACCTCGTGGCACTTCAGTACTTTAAGTTAACTAAGAGTGCACAACAGCCAAATGTTCAAAACGGGTTAAAACGTGCGCCAACTTCATAACACTGCAACAATGAACTCCAACATCCGGATACCGCTAATGTTCGAAACCGTTCTATCCACATCAATGAGGCTAGATTACTAGTCCCACTCAATACAGATTTCGAGAATACAACTAACATCCAGCTAGCTAAAATCTATGTTAACATATGACAGACACACAGTGTAACACAGCAATTCGTTTCTCTTTCGCCAGCAGTCTAGACAATCCAAAAACAGTAACGTTACTCAAATTCAAGATGGCTTTTTAAGTTGCCCATATGCGTTTGTTTTACCTGAACTAGTCGTTCTTGGGGCTGTCGTTAAACATTCTGAAACGCTGGAGTTTAAAGACGTTTTACAGCCAAGACAATTGATTTTATATTTCCGCAGGCAGGCAATGCACATATGTTGTAGCTATATACTTACGCTAACGGCGAATCTGTCTTTGTCCATTTGAAATGAGTACATATGTGCGATTTCAGTAGCGGAGTTCAGTATTTCCACAAAAATGCTGCCTCCGGAAAGAATATGAACATGAAATTGCAAACGGAAAGAGTGAGAAGGGGAGACGTGGCCCGAACAAATATACGTTTTTATTTTTAGAAAAATGTCTTGCTTTCCTTTTAAAACTTGCTGGTCTGCCCTTCCTCCCACCCCCCCACATTTCACCACTACTATTATTATGGTCAGATTATTTTGCTTACCGACAGTCTATTTCCGGGCTCCGTTCTATCATGTGACTACACTTGTAGTCCATATTACGTGTTTCCAGCCGCTCCGCCCCTTGCAAAGACTATAAACAAGT
Organism: Megalops cyprinoides; assembly: GCF_013368585.1. NCBI lineage: Eukaryota > Metazoa > Chordata > Actinopteri > Elopiformes > Megalopidae > Megalops > Megalops cyprinoides. The sequence continues at coordinate 7,221,951 of NC_050592.1, read as the reverse complement.
GTTCATTGTCATTAGTCACTAGGGGATGGAGGTGTCAGTGACAAGGTTTTACGCCAAGGATCCGTTGTTTCTCATCTGTATATTTCAGAATTGTCTCTTAACTGCGTCCTTTCATCCAGTTATAATTGATAAAGTGTTGCCAGAGAGGACAGCATTTGAAAAAAAAAATGTTTTTTCATGCAATCATGGAAGATTCTCCATTCAAGAGTTTGTACACCCAGCTGCCAAAAATAAGGTTCTGAGATGAACTGGCTCTCTGCCCAAGGGTTGGACCTGTCCATTACCCACTTTACACCAAACAATAAAAGAAAGAAGGAAAACAAATCTGGATGAACAGGGACCTTGTGAGACACTCAGCTTGGACCATATATATTGCAAGGCAGGATGGGAGTATTTATAATGCTCTGTAAAAAGAAACATGACCCACAGGAAAAGCTATAAAGAGAGAATGCAAATACATGTGTTACATATTTTGCTCAGCTGGAATGGGGAGTTAACTGGATGGCTATGGAGTGTGACAGGCAGTATCTCATCCAAAAACATCCCGTTTGGTCATGTGTTTTAATTGCAAATGCCATTTGATTTTATTCAGACTATTTCGAATAAAGAAGTCAATCATAAGCTTGTAATTTAGGTACCTAAGTGTAACAAGTGGAAGTGTAGCATTGTGGTAAGGAGCAGGGCTCCTAGCCGAGAGGTTACTGGTTCAATTCTCCACTGGGGTACTGCCTTTGTACTTAGCCCCCAACTGCCTCAGTAAATATCCAACTCTATAAATGAATAACCATGTCAAAACGGTAACCTATATAAGTTGTTCTGGCTTGTAAGAGCATCTGCTAAATGACAATACAACTGGGATATGATGAGTTACCAGTATGTAGATCATTAAACCCAAGCAAATCTACAATTTGTTATAGACACGTGTATACACCTTGACTTTAGCTGTACAATTAGAGCACATCCTTTCTTCATATCAATCATTTTCCTCAGTCCTCTGTAATAGGTCTGATAACATGCATGCACATTTGGTATCCATGTATCATGTGTATTTTTAATGGAACTGTCATTTCTAAACACGCTTTTAAAACAGAAAATCCGACACAACTAAATACAACTTCTTTGTGTCCAGATATTTATTTGTATTAGAAAAGCACAAAGTCTATCCTGACAGAGCACAAAAAACAGCACATGAAAGGTATGGTGAAAGACAAAATAGCAAACACGTAACTAATTCCTTTAACAGCAGGGGTAAAAGAGGACAAAACACGTAAGCAAAAAGAAATAGAAGATGTTGACTCCAATTGCACGGTAAGGCCCCCTGGGTCTTCCTAACAGAGGTGTTCAAACAGCAGTAGGAAAAGCATAAACAGAAAAGTCTTGTTGTAAAGCACCATTTCAAACATATTTTACTGAAACCAATGTTCTTACACAATGTACCGCTTTACTTTTTCTTATCAGCAAGTACAACTGAACTTTAGTGTTAATGTTTTATTTTAAACTATGGCAAGCTCAGGAAGCAAGAAAAAAAAATAGAAAAAAAACATTTACTTATGCATTGACAATTCCAAAATTTAGAATCACATATCAGGTCAGATGAAGTTTTTGAAATCATTCCACATAAAGGGGTCAAAAGAGGGAACAGTCATCATTTTAAAGTAAATATCACCAATTTACTTTTGTTATGACTATATTAATTCATGAAATACCAGCAATTTGGATTCAAAAATCAAATTCGGTAATTCAAAAAGCCTTGTTACCTCAACCATTTTTCAGTTGATACAGCCTTTAAATTCTGTACACAGAATAGTGTTGCCACTGAAAATAAATTAAATGAATCAGCGGAATAACTGGTGAAAAAGTTGTGAAAAGAACTGAAAAATGTCAATGTAAGGTAAACTAAACATGCAAGAGAAATAAGTTATCAATATCATTTCACAGTTTGCCACTCCCAAACTGAACAGGAAATGGAAGAACAATGGAGAAAAAACAAAGAAGTAACACATTTATTGCAGATCCAACAGTCTTTTCAGCTTCATGGATAAAATGTCATGGAAGTAGTTACCTTAATTTTTACCAATCACCCTTTTCACCCCACTGGATTTACTGAGGCAGGTGTATGTATAAAGAATGTATTTTCTCTCTGAGAACACCACAAGGGTGTGCTGTGCTTTCTGCCAGCTATTCCCCCACCTTTAAGTCTTTCAGCACCTGGACACGGATTCATCATCCCCAGAAGAAAAACACAAGAGGACCATGGAATCACAGGTGAATACCTCCAAATGCCAAAAGCTGTGAAGAGTTGCGCTCTGCCACAATCAGCACATCGGTTTAACTCTACCCTGTCACCCCTTTTCTGAAAATAGTGTTGAGAGAAACACACACACACACACACACAGACGCATATGCACGCACGCGCACACACACACGCATATGCACACACACACTTACACAGGCACGGATGGAGACACATTTGATCCGGAAACAAGTGGCCTAAATGAAGGAAGAGTAATACCTGTGACCTTCTGTGACTGATGTTACCACCACCAGCTGGCCAAGAAAAACTCTGAGTATGTTTTACAGTTTTGGAGAACACAAACAGTAACAAAATTCACAAAAAGCTTTTAAAAGAACAAATACACGTCCAAATATCATCACATACAGAGCGTTCAAGTCATCTCAGCACAGGATGACTATGACCATGGGATGATATGGGAAAGCCACTTCTGAACCATGGAAAGTCTGAAACCTGATTGAACAAGACACTACTTTCAACTATACCACAGACATGACAGTCTCTGTAATAGTGAAACCTGAATGGTTGTCTCATTATACTGCATTACACATGCCTCAATCATAATACATTGGGAGCACCTTTGCAAGTCTGAACACCAAAGTACCACTACATTTGTCAACTACAACAGGCAAAATGGAAGCTTTCAGCAATACACCTATGCACTGTGCCTCTGCTGGTAGCTACACAAAGTCTGTCAACCCTGTTTCTCTGACAACAGTACAGCATTGGTGACTGTACTGCACATTGTCTCACAGAACATATTGTAAAGAGACTTTCAAATCTGGAAGCCCAGGTATGGATTCAACCTGGAGTTTCCCTGTTAAAACACTATCAAGACGTTTTACGGGACCTTAGTTTCCTCCTTGGAGGGGTGCCGGGAGGGGAGGGGGAAGACAGGGGCTGAGAGGTGGTCTGAGGTATAGAGTCATCAGGAGAGGAGTCACATTCTATAGCATGTTGCATGTAGTGTTGGACAAGATCCCCTTCCAGAATGATCTGACCACAGCTCAGACACTCATGGGGTTCTCCGTCCATCTCCTGCTCTCCCTGCACGTCTTCATCCTGAATCTCCACCTCCACGCTATTAAAAGCTCCACCTTCATCTTCTTTCATTTCTCCCATGGCCAGACCCCCCTGCACCACTCCTCCCTCATCAACGTTCATCCCTTCATCCACTCTCGTTTCACACTCCATGGGTATCAAGGTATTTGGACCCGAAGCTACCTTATCTAGATCTCCCAGCCCTGGCCAGCCGGAGCTGGAAGAACCTGCTTGCTTTTTGGCCTGTAACAGGCCTAAACTTGATGCAATTTCAGAACGCAGGTGAGCAGGCAATTCAATTTTTAAATGGATCGGCGTACCCGTTTCTCCTCTCTCCTTCAGATCCAGCATTGTCCTGCTCTCCATCTGGTTCACCACTGGCTTACTCTCTACTGTTAGTCTTGAAAGGACATCTCCCGGCAGCATGTTGTTTGCCCTGACCTCTATCTCTCCCTTTTTTTTCATGTCATCCTCTTCCACTCTCTCCTCCTTCACCGTCCCCATGTTTACATCATATTCTGGACCCTGCTCACGTTTGATGTTTGCCTCTTCCCTGGTACTTTCCGTGTCTTTTGCTGCAGTTGGGACTCTTGCCTTATCTGCAACAGATGGAACACTGGCGGCTTCTAAAATCCGCCCAGTAACCTGGGAAAGTGTGGATCCCACGGCTGTACTGAGAGGTAGCAGAGCGCCTGATGGCTGTGTGCCATCTTCCACCGCTGAAGACAACGGGAGCACGGAATGTTCGGGCCCTTGCACGAACGTGGCCTTGGAAATCTGCAGCTCGAGCGTCGTCCCCGGCACACGCAAGGAACCAGGAAGCACAGCGCCCGAGAGCGTTTCCTGGGAGTCAGGAGACGCCCCCGGCGTTCCCGTCCGTGGTGGCGATGCGGTCCCCCCCACCGTCTGCAACATGGGTGCTTGCACCTGCAGGTCCCCTGTCTGTGAGGAGCTGAGGGCGTCAGTGGACGTCCACCCTGGCAGGCCGGGAGATGAGGAGCTGCCAGGGGTGGGGAAGAGCATAACAAGGGTTGCGCCAGGTGGGGGAGGTTTATCTAGCGTGAGTTTCCACACATCTTTCGGGGCAATCTGTGTCCGAGTTGTCGTCACAGGGGCTTTACTGGGGGTATCCTTTTGCTTCTTTGCTGCCACCTGCAGAGAGAGAGAGACACAGCAGGTCGACATTCTTGGCGAGGGCAAACACTCCAGTAAGCACTACCGTGGCAATCAGCCAGTGAGCCTAGGTAATGGTGTCTGCATATTAACACCTCAAACAGGATGCCAACAAGACTTATACTGTGACATCATCATGGCTTGGAGCATTTGCTGAAAATGGCACTCCCTTACTGAAACAGTGGTTAAAAGACATCACTGCTCAGTTTGAGGCCAGCAATGTAGCACACTGGTAAGGAGCAGGGCTCTTAACCAAAAGGTTAATGGTTCAATTCCCCGCTGGGGCACTGCTGCTGTACCCTTGGGCAAGGTATCTAACCCACAATCGCCTCATTAAATATCCAGTTGTATAAATGGATAACATGTACAAACTGTAACCTATGTGAGTCAATCTGGATAAGAGCATCTGCTAAATCAGTGTTTCTCAACTCCGGTCCTGGGGACCCACTGCACTGTTTTAGATGCCTCCCTGCTCCAGCACACCTGATTCAAATGATCAACTGGGTATTAACTGCTGCAGCTGCTTGATAACAAGCTGATCATTTGAATCAGGTGTGTTGGAGCACGGAGGCATCTAAAACATGCTGGGCAGTGGGTCCCCAGGACCGGAGTTGAGAACCACTCTGCTAAATGACAATAAGAATAATAATAATAATAGTTTCACTAACCGGGGCAGGGGGCACGCGGCCGCAGTCCTTGCGGTGGCTGTCGTAGGCTTGCTGGTGCGGGAAGCCCAGGCCGCAGTGCTGGCACAGACAGGGCCTCTGTCCGGCATGGCCGCCCATGTGCGACATCAGGAGCAGGGCCGAGCGGAAGCCCTTGCCGCACTCGGAGCACGTCAGCACCCGCTGGTGCGCGCCCGCGTGCTTCTTCAGCTCCTCGGTGCTCTGGAAGGCCTGCCCGCACTCCATGCAGCGGATCTCGTCCCCCCGCGCTCCCTGGTGGCCCCAGCAGCCCGTCTCCTCCTTGTGCCTCTGGAAGTCCTCCTGGCTGCGGAAGAAGCCCAGGCAGGCCACGCACTGGATCCTCTCGGGCTCGCACACGTGCCGGCGGTAGAGCGAGGCCAGGCGGAAGTGGCGGCGGCAGCGGACGCATGTGTAGGGCAGCAGCCCCAGGTGCGAGAAGCTGTGGCGGAAGAGGACGTTCTTGCGGGCAAAGGCCTGGCCGCAGTCGGTGCAGAGGTAGGAGCGCCGGCGGGTGTGCCGCTCCATGTGGCGGAGCAGGTACTTGCGCCGGCGGAAGTTGGACTCGCAGTGCGGGCACTGGTGCCGCGGCGGCTCGCGCCGGTGCTGGTCTACGTGCCGCTGGCACTCGCTCAGGCAGGTGAAGACGCGCTTGCAGTAGTCGCACTGGTAGAACTCCTTCTCCGGGTGCGAGCCCTCCAGGTGGAGCCGCAGTTTCTCCGTCGAGTCGAAGCTGGCCTCGCAGACCCGGCAGCGGACGGAGGCGGCCTGGGCGTGGCCGCGCAGGTGGGCGCGGTAGTTGGCCAGGTGGCAGAACTGCTTGCCGCACTCGGCACAGCGGTGGGGACGCGTCCCGCTGTGCAGGCGCATGTGCTCCTGCAGCCGGAATAAGGAGGGCAAGGCGATGTCGCACACCTTGCACCGATGCTCGGCTGAGCCATCCACAGAGGTATCTGCAAGGAGAGTGAGGAAGACTTTAGTAACTGCAGTGCCACTTCAAAACAGCTGGTAGTTGACAGCACAGTTCCATTATGTTACATTTGTGTCATTTAGCAGATGCTCTTATCTAGAGTGACTTACATAGGTTACAATTTTTCCATGTTATCCATTTATACAGCTGGATATTTAATGAGGTAAGTACCGTGCCCAAGGGTACAGCAGCAGCTTCCCAGCTGGCAATCGAACCAGCAACCTTTCGGTTGCCAGCCCTGCTCCTTAACACTGTGCTCCAATGCCGCCCCGCAGTTCAACATTTACACTTAGTGGCGGAACACATCACGGCAGATTCTATGGTCATCCAGCCCAATGCAGTACTGGAATGATCTGTGAAGTTAATGACAGGGCAGTATGCAAAAGCCACGAGGACAGAGCTGAAAGGTAAACACTAAGTGTCTCACCTGAGACAATGTCCTCTCCTTCCCCCTCCTCATCTTCTTCCTCCTCCTCCTCTTCTTCCTCTTCAGAGACATCACTGTCTTCAGTCTCCTCTGAGTCCTCCTCTGCTTCATTCGTGCTGTCTTTCACTCCACGTCCCTGTTGCTTCCCAGTACTGCCACTTCCTCCAACACCTTTACTGCTTCTCCTGTCTCCCCTTCTTCCAGCGATTGTCTTGGCAGTCTCTGTGTTCGGTTTAGGATTAGGGTTAGGAGAATGGATGAGAACAGTTGCCGCTTCTGGCATTTGGCTGACCACAGAGTTAACTTTATGTGCGACACTGTTAAACTCAGCTGCGTTTGACTGCTTTTCAGTACTGGGCCTAACGTCTGCATTAGGCCTGGGGTGTGACTGGTCTGCATTTTGAGTGCTTTCTGAGGTGATCTGTTGTGTGGGACTGTTGACGCATTTCTCGGTCGAATTCCTGGCAATGGGAGGAACACGGCCTTGTGACACACTGTTGGCATGTATGTCTGGAGAAGGAGGAGAGCCAGTCTGAGAGTTTCGAGATGTCACGGGGGTACGTGTTGAATCAGCAGAGACAGGAAGGGGTGGTATCTCTTTAGCCACTGCCCCATCTTGGAAGATTTCCGGAAAGCCAAGCTCCGTCAGCTGAATATCTATCGTAAACTCTGAGGACATGGGCTCTATAAGACAAAGCAGAGATATAAGTCCACAATCTGAATCATGAGGATAGGAGAGGTAAAATACAATAATCTGAATCACAAACAGCAGGAATTGAACAGTCAGACATGAGTCAGAAATACAACCATCCACCCAAATATTACTCCAGATCTACTACAGCTTGCTCACAGAAAGCTGTGAAAGGTGATGTAATCACTTTCACAGTTAAATCACAGCTGTGCAAACTGTGACCCTGGCCGGGGATATAACCTCCTGGGTAGCTCGTTTTAGATACAATTATTAATAGACAGCACTTCACGTGGTATACCCAGTTAGGGGAAAAAAATAAGTGACTAGTTTACCAACTCTCCTACCTCCATCCCCCACTAAAACCGATTCTTAAGAACTGCTGGCCTGTCGCAATGAGCTCGATAAATGTAGTATAAATAAAGGCATTGCTGATGTGGCAAAAATATATATATATTATATATATTATAATTATAAGATAACACTAACAAACTGTCATATCTAGCTAGGTGGATCGTAGCTACAAAAGAAACATGTGCACATATTTGTAGTATGTATACCATAGGTTTGCTACACTTCTATACGGTAGGACTCAAAAGCAATTAAGCGTAGAGCTAGACAATTGCTCCATCACAATCTTTTCAAAGAACAAATACATTAAAATGAAATAAAGAGAAATCAAGTTTTGTAAGCAGAAAACTAGCCAGAAAGCAATCGATACGGTGGATGATGCAGTGTTAGCTAGCCAGCTACATAACACAAAAAATCGTAGCAAGCCAATTTAGTGATGCCTTCAAAGTACATCCGTGATAGTACGTTACCTTTGTTGACGGAACCTTATCAAGCCAGCTATGCAGCTAGCGAGCTAAGTTGTTATTCGGTCAATGGCAACGTAGATCCCCAATTCAAAATGCTCTAACGTTTCTTGTTGAAAGACAAGAAATGCAAAGGCTTCCCGCTGATTCTCAAGTGACTGGCAAGGTATCGACATAGCTAGTAAGCCATATTGCATGATAGTAGGGTAGCTTTATCTCTTTATTGTTATCTAGTAAACAAGCAAATTGGTTCATTCTCCACTCGTCTCGAGCAACTCAGGTAGCTGTTTCTGTTCCCCAGCAAGTGTAAATAACCCGCTGCCAAGCACTGATCCTGGCTCAGCTTCAACTTTTTCACATAATGGTTGGCATTACAATCAGGTGGGAGTAAGCTGAACCTGGGTCATTTGAGGAGGCACGAATAACTCGGAGCCTCTCTCGACAAATTCGGCTTCCGCACTTCGCACAAGCATGACGCGAAATACTCATTTTCTCCCTAGTTACCTGGTACTGCCACCCACGGCACTGGAGTACTTAGTGCAAAAGGAAAATGACCTTTTTTGTGGAAGAAGGTGAATAGAGGATTTGTTGGCAATACGTAGTACCGTCTATACAATCAAACCTTTACGTTACTATGTTGGATCCTCTTGGTCCTTTCTTGGATATTTATCAAAACTATATCGCAACCATTATCGATATGGATGACATTTAGCATGAGTATGGGATGAAGGACCCAGAGCTGAAAGGCTGACCCCAGATTCTTGGGTAATTTCATGAGCAATCGTTCATTAAACTCTCAAATACTTTCTTGTATTCTTGACCATGATAGCTCAAAGTTACCTGTCATCTGGCCTTAGGACTTTGTGGTTGCTTGCAGCTTCTAGTTGCTTTTAACGATTAAACTAAGCTCTCCCCAAGGCCACCTGAATTGAGAGAGAATATGTAGTGTGGGACTTAAGCTTGAAAATGGAACAATAAAAACATGGATTTGATGCAATTCTCACAACAATATTATAAAATAAAAAGCAACACACTGAGATTATCTTAAAGTATTATTGATTTAATTTTATTGAAGACACTGACAAAAGTACATGCCAATATGTATATGAACAAAACTTTATTTTGGCATGCTTACAGAAGACATGAGATGAGATTTTACACTTTCTGTTATGAGGCATAAATCATCAGTGCTGTACTGGTTATTATAAAGGTTGGGGAGTTTAAGGGGATATTTAAAAAGTTATAATTCCAGTATCCAAAAAGACAACTCTTCTTTCCTCGACATTAATTTTGTGTTTCTGAGTTGCTGTGACATGATAAGTGACTGCATACAGTGCCTGGAGGCTACACTGCAGGACAGCGAGCTGCTGCTTTACAATGTTTGGTTGAAGAAAATGGGCTTTGAGAGAAGGTGGCCGAGTTGGAACCACCTAGAGGGCAAGGAGCAGGGTACTGACTGCACTGCACACTGGCCACAGCCTGGCGTCTGGTGTCTGCTTCTGCAGCCACAGAGCTGGCACCACAGTAAACCTGGGTCCTTCAGCTCCAAACCTCCAGTCTCTGGGAGAGCAGAGGAGGCAAGTGTGGAGTGATGGTGAGCAGCAGAACTACCTGAAAAGCAGGCAGGTAGAGGAAGCAGGAGAACAGGAGTCACAGGAAAAGCAGAGCAACCATTTCATACTAACGTTCCTAGACACAGTAGAAGAGGGCCCTCTCACAACTTTTCAGTCGCCTATAAGTTGCTAGGTTGTCGTCAGTGAAAGATGCACCTGTCCTCTAATCATTATTTTCTCTCCTCTAATACGTTGCGGGACATAGTAGCAAAACATAGCCCTTGGCTGTGGCTGTGTATCAGAGGATTGCACCTGTCACAATAAAGCACTGTTATTGTTCATAGTCTGCAGATAGATTCAGTACTTTCCACTGCCCAAGGTCCAAAGCCAGGTTAATATGGCTGCCGCCAGGTTTTTCACTCATTCATCTCATATTTGGCACACTTATCAGGCATGGTCTCTAGATCTGCCCACATCTGTGGTCACGGCTCTTGGTCCTTGGCCATGCCCAGCCAGGCCCAGTATGATGGTTAAACATGATTTTTGCCCTAGTTGTTACAGATTGTTAGACTGGACTCAGATTCCATAGTTATTGGTCTCTAGATGCACGTAAATTGTTCATAATCCAAGATTCAAAGCCACACCAAATCTAACCTATAAATGCATTTTCATACATGAAAATACCTTCTGAGAAGGACATTGGATAGGGTGAGGGACACAATTAAAAAAAGAGGGAGAAAAGCAAAGATTTTTCATTTTTTGAAAATGGAAAAAAAAAAAAAAAAAAGCAAAGATCAAGCCGGCACAGAGGGATCAAAGAGCTCAGAGGGAGTCTGGGAAGACCAGACCTCACAAGAGTCTGCTGTGTGGAGCGGAGACTATGGGGCAACTTGGAGCTCAGAGCGGTTCTGTTGAGGGGTCGTACCCTGTTGTAGTGGGCACTGGCTACAGCAAGGTGTCTGGTGTTTCCCTCTCCATCCACAGAGCTGGCAACACTGCAGACTTGGGCCCTTCAGCTTGGATCCCACAGTCACTGTGCCATCAGAAGAGGTAGATGTGGAGTGATGATGAGCAGACGAATCACCCACAAATATACCAGGCAGAGGGAGGAGAACAGGAGTCATAGGAATATAACCATTTTGCATTACCATTTACACACACTATAACAGTGTAAATGTATGTAACAGTGACTGTTATGTGTAACAGTGACTGCATAAAAGCATTGGGTGATGATCCAGCATTGTACTTGTGCTGGTATTAGATTTGAAGACATTTATTTCATTCATAGTTTCATCAAAATTTCAACCATTAAATACCTGTAGACTCATAACCATAAAACCCAGGAACTTTACTCAAATCCCTTATGGTACTTTGCAAGAAGACCGACATCTCTGACATCAGTTTAGGGTCCCAGCAGTCAGCTCCATGGGAGAATGCAGTACCATCCATGGAACAGATGACACAGCCTTGGAACTGGTCAAAGGCTTCCCATCTCCCCCTTAAACCTACGCCCTTGGTGATAAGTGGGATTTTGGGATGGACAACGATTTGGCAAATAAGATGAAGCGATCAGGGGGTAGAGAAGAGGAGAAAGAGTGGTAACATGAGAGTGGGCAACTGTGAAAGCTTGTGAGAAAGATTCACAGGAGAAGGAGTAGTATAAACATTAAGTATCAGCACTGAACGACCAGAGAGGGATTAGAGAGGACAGAGGGAAATTGGGAATAGCAGAACTGGCTCACATGGGTGTGCTGTATGAGGGAAGAAGAGTGGGGAGCAACCTGGAGCTCAGAGTGGCTCTGTGGAGAGGCTGTACCCTGTTGCACTGGGCACTGGCTACAGCACAGTGTTTGATGTCTCCCTCTCCATCCACAGAGCTGGCACCACAGCAAACCTGGATCCTTCAGCTCCAATCCTGCAGTCTCTGGAAAAGCAGAGGACGTACAGGTGGAGTGATAGGTGAATTGGATTAAAAGGAGACCAGGAGTATGTGGACGACAGGAGTCTATTTCACATAATATCTGTGCGCATAATACCTTTTGGATTCTGGTCAGTTTGAAGATGAAATCAGATATTTTTTCCATTTCTTATTGCATAATTTCAGTCATTAAATACCTCTACACTCATATCCCTGCAAGCCAGGAAGTCTAGTCAGTTCCCATGTGGTATTTTTGCAGAATTTTGCAGCCAGCTCAGAGTGGCTCTGTGGAGAGGCTCTACCCTGTTGCACTGGGCACTGGCTACAGCAAGGTGTTTGATGTCTCCCTCTCCATCCACAGAGCTGGCACCACTCCAAACACGGATCCTTCAGTTCCAATCCTATAGTCTCTGTGACAACAGAAGAGGTACAGGTAAACGCCAAAATACTGGAAACACCTGAGTAAATGAGGGATGCAAACTATATCAAATGAAGGTGCTTCCACACAGGTGTAATTCCTGAGTTAATTAAGCTATTAACATCCCCTCATGCTTAGGGTAATGAACAGGCACCAGGACTGGTCTATGGACTGTTGTTACAGGTAACAGATATAGTGTATGCTTACGTTATTAGTGAGCAAGCTTATACATAGCAGTGTGCTGCCTGCTCTCGTCACAAGGGACCACACTTACTGAAGTATGTACACTCTTTTTATCATTATATATAATATATATTATTATCATTATATTTAAAGCTTAGTATCATCAATTTTTCCGATTGATATGATACTGAAGGACTTCATCGGGACACCTCACCCAGGAGCTGTGTTATCCGAGACTATTCGTGGAGTGGGGTGTGACATTCATTTGATAAGTGTGTCATGTGTCCTGCACAATGTAGCAAGAATTATAAATGCAGCCATTATGCAATTCTTATATAGGCTTTATGTGTGTCACTAATGTAGTTTATCTAGATACATTTAATATAAAACATGACTATACTTGATCTTGGTGTTATTTTTCCACATTCGATGCGGCACGAAGATTGAAAGTCTTCATTCTCCCCTGATGGTAAGATGAAAAAACATTGGTTAAGCATAGATATTGGATATACTTGCGTTTGATTATGTATTAAAAAACCGCATAATCGGTGTATGGACCGTGGTGAACTAGACTGTCCAGTACTGGAAATAAATTATAACTGTTACATCTAAATACAAGGTCAAAACACAGCACTGGCACATTTTGTAATGGGGAGCAGGTAAACACGCATGTAGTTTTGATTTTAATTATGTCGATCGTTAACGTTTAATGTCTTAAGTGAACTTAGTAAAAGCAGATGCCATCACGTATACCCCCTTACTACAGACTTCTGTTGAATTAAATCGCACGGCTTTAGTCAATTTTTTTTTTACTTTGAAATGTTTTACTTTATTGTTTTAATCAAGATGGCTATCTTCAAAGTATACCGCCAGTTCAAGAACTAACGTTACAGTTGCAACCTCAACTGGTGCGATGTATTTTCTAAGGGAAAAAAGCTTCGCCTGTAAACATCCTCCTCGCCAGTAGTGTTCTGTTCTGAAAGTCATACCTTTACCAGGTAAGCCACTGCTGTCTAGTGAGGGGTAAAATAGCCAGTGCCCTCTTGAGGTATCCACTCTTACGCCGGCCATCGGTGAGCTGGAAACAAATTGTTCCGAATCATCGCATGTCCACCAGGGATTTTATAATGTTTTTTAAAGTTAATTTGTCTACCAACGGTTGCCAAGCGATGTTCGATTACTCACATAAAGGACCGTGCATTACCCGATACACTAATTTCGTTTCTGAGGCGAATCTAAATTGTTCTTAGCTCTCTCTCAATATTTTCAGTAAAACGGTGAGACGTATCGCTTACAGCTACGACTGTTGCACGTCTAATCGAATTAAACGCAATGTAATTGGAGGTATGCCTACAAACTAAGACCAGTTTCCGTGCAATGAAATCAGAGGAAACAAATCTTTAATTCTGCAGTAGCCCCTGGGGCCCGGTTTCTTTAATTACAACATGTTGACAGTGGCAGGGGATCAATTTTGCATACAGTATTGTGTGTTAAAAATCAAAGAAAATTAAGAACACTTGCTTGCTGAATTTAAATTTACAGTTCTACTGTCCTCCCTTTCCTCTAACAAAATACTTCAAGCTTTTTCCAAAATGAGAGAAAAAAAACGACAATTTGCGTATTCCCATTGACATGGTTGTTTAAAACATTCAAGCATTTAAAAAGTTAGTGTACAGGAATGATGGGAGCAAGTTCTGAGAGGAAAGGGTGTGAATGGGAGTCGTTAATCATGGGTTTTGGTTGAGCAATTAATAACAGAATACCATTTTGTTCAAAGTGGTCCAGTTTTAACCAGAAGTACAAGGAATAATGAGAAAATACATGTCCAAGTCCTTGGGAAAAAAAAAGATACAGTAAAAATAGAGGCGGGTTCTTTTCCCCACCCCAAATAAATGACCATTGAACCTTTCCAAAACAAATCAAGAATCCATCTTCAAACAAAATCATTAATATGATTCATTTAAATAATCTCAAAACATTAAAATGCTTATAAAAAGTTTGTAATTGATAGTTGAACCAATTTTGCTTCACATTAAACCCCAATAATCAAAGTGAGACACTTAACAGATAAACATTTTCTCAGATACACATGATAAGCCTTCCTCAAAACCAATACAATCTGCGTTTTACATATTAGTTCTCTACCTCTCACTTAAAATTTACTGAAATCATTTAGGGGCCCTGTGATGTGCTACTACAGACCATGGTGATGTATAATTCTTTAACTTAACAGCAAAGAAAAATTAAATGCTCCAAGTATTAGATAACCTGGAAGCTATTTACCCCCCACCCACATATACACTTCTAAAAAGAATATAAAAACAATACCACAACACACAATAATCATGAGCGTAAAATAAAAATACAAATCAATTAAAATATGAAACAATGTCAAACTCACTCCCTCCAAAGCCAATAACAGGCTTGGATATAATGAGTGTCTTGGTGTTTATTTACATCTCCAATTAAATGGTTAGATAGAAAGTTGCTCTACTCATCTATTTTTTTTCTTCCATTTTAAAAAGCACACCCCACTCCCACACTTAAAAATGGCACAATTGTGGGCCAATGGCACAGTCTAACCAACCATTCCTTTCCAGTGGAACATTTCAAAATTATCAACCAGCTCACAAAGTCTAACAGCCCTTTCATTAACGTTCAGCTATCACAGCCAGACATAATCAGTCCCACCTGACCTAAATCAAATGAAGCCCATCAATATTCTGGTTCGCAGCGCAACTTTTACACAGCCTACCCCACCACTTTTGAAAGCCTTACCTAAACCAGTTTTTTTCTAAACCCAAACCAATTCACATATTCTTTTCCCTGTCCATTACAGAAACAGCCCCTCGCCTAAATTATCTCTTGCCCCCCTCAGCTGCCTCTTCCTCCTCGGCATGTGTCTGCCGGTGTGCCTTCAGGTTGCTCTCCCTGCTGAAGCTCTTGCCACACGTGGGGCAGGCATGGCGCCCTGCGCAGTGGGCCCGGGCAGTGTGGGCCTCCAGCTGCTCCGGCCGGGCGAAGCTCTCCTCACACTCCCCACATGCGTGGGCCTTGCGCGGCGGCGGCGGTTTGCCGTGCTTCTCTTTTTTATGGGCTCGGAGCTGGGCTGCAGCTGGGAACGAGAGCTCACAGTCAGGGCAGGGGTGCTGGCGAGCCAACGGAGCACCTGCCTTGGGTTTCTTTTCCTCTGCTTGGTCTTGGCTCGGCTCCGCCTGGGCATCCTGTGCTGATTTAGGAGGCCGTCCCCGTTTGCCTTTAGGCTTCACCTCAGCTGCTGCAGCTGCTGCTGCTGGCGCGGCCTGCTCCATGTGGTTGCTCGCCCCGGACTCCTCCGCTCCTTCCCCCTTCTTCCTCCGCTTCCCTTTCTTCTCCCCGTCCGCGGTCTCCCCCGTTTTAGGGGGTCGCCCTCGCCTCTTGGGCGGGGCGCTGCCGTTGCAGTGCTGGTCGCCGGCGTGGTTCTCCTGGTGCTGCAGAAGCTCTGCCTCCGTCTCGAACCCTCTGCCGCACTTTCCGCAGCGGTGCGTCTTGGTTCCGTCGTCTCCGTCCTCTTGGTCCGCGTCGGGGCGTGGGGGGTGCTGGGTGAGCCGATGGTTTCGCAGCAGGACCGGGCCCCTGAAGGTTTCCCCGCAGTCCCTGCACACAAACTGCCTCTCCGGACATATCTGCCGTCTATGGGACGTGAGCTGAGAGGTGGCAGGAGAAACATAACCAGAAGTCAGGGGCGGCCAGTATATTATTGACACTGGTATACAGCAATGCGGATATACATGAAACATGAATTGCATGTCAACTGGTATACACTACAGACATTAACTGCATGTCAAATTTTAAACATGAAAATTGTTTTTATTTTTAAAATTTTGAAAGTAATGTCTTATACTGTCAACATTACTGTTAGAAGTCAACACTGATTGCTCAATTCTTAATAATGCTGGTACTGTTCAGCTTTCTGCCACTTCATTTACCTAATTTTCTGTGCCAGTTTTCATTACATTATTGTCATTTAGCAGACACTTATCCAGAGCAACTTACATAGGTTACAATTTTTACATGATCCATTTATTCAGCTGGACATTTACTGAGACAATTCCAGGTGAAGCACCTTGCCCAAGGGTACAGTAGCAGTGCCTCAGTGGAGAATCAAACCAACAACCTTTCAGTTATGAGCCCTGCTCCTTACCACTATGTTACACTATACATATCTCTGTATACTATAAACTATACTTTTTTTCCCATTTTTAGTACAGCTTCCCCTATTCCTACGCCTTCCCCAAACCCCCTGCTCACCTCAGAGAAGGTGCGAAAGCTCTCCTGGCAGTGGGGGCACTTAAAGGGCTTGTCTTCCTTATTGTGGGAGGCCTGGTGCTGTGTGAGCTCCTCAGATGACGGGAAGGTGCGATCACACACGTAGCAGGTAAAGAGTGTATCACACTGCAAAATGCACACAGACGTGGTCATGTTCGCCGGGTCTGCACAGCATAATTACTGCAAAGCCAAGTCCAAAAGTTCAGGGACCGAACACAACTGAAACTCTACGTTTTATTCTTCACTGTAGATTACTCTCACGCACAAATGAATACAAAAGCAACCACCATCAGATGAGAAGAAATTACATGAACTGGAGTATTTTTGATTGTTTTCTTTTGATTAAGACAAACACAGGGCTGCTCTATTGTCTGAGGGACTCAGAGGATCAACAAAGAACCATAATACTGTCAAAGAGCAATTTTAGCAGCATGCAGATCTCATACATGAGTGAGTCTATATACAGCAGTGAGGTATAACTTTTTGCCAACTACACTTCTGGTTCCACAGCTCTTCATTCTTTCCATTCATTTCCCCAATAACAATTTGTTATTGTTATGATTTGAAACTTTTTTTTTGCCAATTACAGCATATTCTGGATAATGTTTGTGATTTCTTTACAGCGTTCATAGTGAATCATTACAAACGTTGTTGGACCTTTTTATTAACCTTTGAATGCCATTAAATACGCCATATTTCCTGATATTTCAGATATTTCACATCCATCACAAAACTACTGGCATTGGGGTATTGAATGTAGAAAGCTGCAGAGCTGCCGATATGCGGCTGCAGTATCAACAGAAGCAACCGAGTCATGTAGCTCCAGTATTCAGCGGTCTGCTGTGCTGCTACATGCTCGGCCTCCATGGGTTTGTTTAGGTTGAGGTACCTGCTGCAGCTGCTGCTTGTACTCCTCACGGTGACTCTTCTTCATGTGCCTCTCCTTGGCTTTCGAGTTACAGAAGGTGATGAAGCACTGGAAACACTGCAGGTTGTCGTGCTGATCTGGGAACAGAGGCAGGCGGAGACTTGCAAGTTAGGTGAAGGTGCATGTTCCCTTGTGGGTCCAACGCAAGCGAATATGGGAATAGGCATGAGCATCGAGAACTGACAAGGATGACCGTATTGCATGTCGTGTGATATGCAGAACACAGCTTTGAGGATCCTGCAGGTTTTCAAGATGCTTTTAATAGAGAAAGTTTACTAAGCGATTTTGTTTAAACAAAACTAACTAAAAGTCATCTTGGGAGTCAGTACTAGAGTTCTACAAATAAATTTGTTTCCCATGTGAATTTTGGGTTATACATCATGAAACTGCTAATCCCATTTATTTTCACTTTTCCCAAAAGCTTTCTATGAATTCAAACTAGATGGATTCAGAGGATGTGCTGTGAATGACCAGTAAGTATGTTTAAACTGAAATTTTCAAGTGTCAGTAGGTTACTGAATGCAGATGTTAAAATACAGGTAATTTAATCATAACTAACTTTCGCATATGCATTACTGTTTTTCAAAATATGGAGTATCAAATCATACCTTCTCACTTTAATATACAAGAGATGGAAATTCGCAAACAGAACTATAAAACACACACGAATAGACACTTGGGGTAAGTAAAATGAAACAATCAACTGAAGTGTCATCTATCTTATGTCGGGTGACAGAAACCTCTATTACCGCGTGTGTGCATTACTGATACGGAGAAAAAGACAGTGAGATACGTTACATTAAAAGATCTGGACTCACAGGGTTGAACGATGGAGGACGCCGGAGGATCCTGGATAATGATAGTGGTGTAGGGTTCTCCAGGGCCGTCGGGGGCCACCTCCTCGGAGGACGCTGTTGTCCCTTCCCCCATAGACAGCTCCCCAACCTTCATACCGTCCGAGTCCATTGTGAGCGAGTTGTATCACAGCACGCTCCAACTCATTCAATTTAGTGTGACTAGCTTGCAGTAGTAAAAATGAAACACAATAAATTAAGGTTAAAATCATATCATTCTGTAGGATGCGTACTCAAGTTTCCCCCAAATTGTTGAGCCACATTTCAGCATTGATTTCCAGTTTGTTGCTAACCTTCTATCTACTTGGTTACTTTGATAATACTCGACCTCTAATATTGGGCATTGTCCAAAACTGCAAAATTTGTCTTTACAGCACTGAAATCACATTTCATTTGACACAACTTGGCTAGGCAAGCACAAAACCACAATGGAACAGGTCAAAAATAATTACCGCCTGCTACATAATTACAGTTGCATCATGATTTGACTTCCAACTAAAACGATTATCGTTAACTGGTTACATAAATCAGGAAAAGATGTACCAAACAAACTGATACATTTTCGGCGCTCTTTTCTGGAGGAAATTCAACAGACTATACCGATCCAGTTAGCCAGCTAATTAGCAACCCGCCTGGCTACCGATATAAGAACAAACACTTTTGCAATCTATTCCATCCCATGCAGCAATTACTGCCAGCACTTCAGCATGCATAGTTACTAGCTACCAGTTAGCTGGCTAAGTAGTTAACATGAGCAAACTTTCAGGATAAGCTAACTGCTAGTTGGCAGGCCCTAAACTCCAGCTAGGCCTCCCCCTTTCATGGGCACGAAAGGGTTGCTAACTCACAATATCTGTTTATTTCAACACAAAATTGTGGAACAATATCACTCGTGTGTGTGTGTGTATGCCTGCGACCTGAAACAATAAGCATGATTATCTCTTGTCTTGAAACAGTTTTGCTAAGTAAACCCTGCTCGCTACCTAGCGGCTAATGCCCAACTATATGAATGTAGCGGCTAGCGAGCAGTAGTCAAGTTCGGAGTGAAACTTAGGGAGCAAAGCAAGCAGCTTCACAAAAGAGGGAAGTCCGTGCGGGGGAGTATTTTCAAGTAAAAATGAACGAAGAAACGACCGTTTGTGTCCGTTTCAAAACACTGATATTGCCCCACGACATGTTATCTTAAGCGAGTTTGAAAGAGAATACGGCTAAACACAAACAGCAAGAAGGCAAGTGAAATTAGCTAATTGGTGACCGCGGCTTAGCTTACCCAGTGCATCCAGCGCAGTGAAGTCGAGCTTGCGGGTTGACCCCTGTCACATGTCAAGGGTAAATTTTGTATTTTCGGCAAATCCATCCGGCTAGCGGTCTTACAAAGTAGTTGCCTATCCTCAGTAAATATTTAATCTAAGATTTAAAACGCGGCTAAGGACATTGCAGACGTTTTTCTCGCTTTTTAAATCACAGAAAATGTGACTAGCTCGCTATATATAAAATATAGCTGCAAATCTACAATTAGACACACAAAGAAAATCACTGATTTCTAAAAAATTTGGTGCAAGCAGTATTGCCTTTGTAATAAGAAACAATAACCTTTGTCTTTAATGCAACACATTTTTTAAATTCTGGTATACCATGATTATTATTATTCCTTAATGTTACCTTTATGCGATAAATACGAGAGGAAACATTACCCCATATTAACGTATACATCCCCGATTATCAGAAAATCTTTTTTAACACAAAGCTAAACTTCGAATAAACTTGCACACAGTCGTTTACTTCACAGCAGTCAAGGGAATATTTTGCAACGCTGGAAATGGCTGAATAGTGTATTTCCCGCATTGCCAGAAGATGCAACTCTGCGCCAACTATTAATAGATGAATGTATTTTGTCCACTACTCACACAAAACAGTTATATATATTTGCATATTGAAATTGAAAGTTGTGGGAAATCTTTTTTTTAATGTGTCGATTTTATAATCTTTTATTTACTGATAAATGTCACATTCAGCAAACACTTGGGCAGAGTGTGCAGTTCATTAGTTTTAGTCCAATTACTTTTGATGCATATTTTTAAAAAATATATTATCAAAACAGTTCAATACAAAAAGATCTCCATTTGGAAATTTATGTGCTTAATTTATCCTCGTAGTCAGAAGAATGTCAGTCAATGTTTGGCTCGGCAAACACAGTACATTACATTATTGTCATTTAGCCAGAGCGGCTTACATAGGTTACAGTTTTTTGACATGTTATCCATTTATACAACTGGATATTTACTGATATTTACTATATTAGAATATTTAGTATACCTTAACACATGTTATAGGATAAGGCAGTGTTTCCCAAACCTCTCCTGGAGGACCTCTTGTCCTGCATGTTGTAGATCTCTCCCTGCTCCAACACAACTGATTGAAATGATCAGTTTGTTATTAAGCAGCTTCAGGAGTTCATAACGAGTTGATCATTTGAATCTGCTGTGTTGGAGCAGGGAGAGATCTAAAACATGCAGGACAAGTGGTCCTCCAGGAGAGGTTTGAGAAACGCTGGAATAAGGATACATTGTACTGTACAGGAGATGTCTTCACCTTTGACACCAGCAGGCCAGGCTAGTTAGCAACAGACTGTCTGTGGAAACTGACACTTTTTCCTGCACTCTTTCCTGGCTCTTTGAAAATATGTAATGATTAAAACCTATTGCTGTTGCCACCAACTGTCTCTTACCCAACAGTGGAAATCACTTTCAGTTAACTGTTAACAGTGACACTAACATTTGAAGCATATATGGGAAAGACAAACCCTCTAGGAAAACGATTCACTTACCCATTAACATTGTAAAATTATAACAGATATTCATTTTGAAATTTCTTGGACTTTGTGAAAGCTAAACAGCAAGTACCCAAGGAAGCCGCATGGCAGGTCATTGAAGATAGTGTGTATACTTGGTTTCCCTTAGCTTCTCGGCTGTCCAGTCAGGTTGCACAAGTTAACTTGTGGTAGAGTTTGAATGGTGTTATGCTCATGCTCACTGGTCTGGGAGTGTTGTTAGCCTGGTCTGATGCTGTCTCTCATCCAACTTGAATAGACAGATTTCTGTTCTTTTGTGCTGGAAGTCACTCTGGATTAGTCTGCTCAATGAATGTAATGTAATGTAATGAAGGACCTCATATGGTCTAAGAGTAAATCTGTGTACTGGATGGAGTGGCTTTACTGGTGTCCTACTACTGCTGCTCCATCGTGAGTGTGTTGACGTGCTGTATCTCTGCGTGGTATGCCAGCTGCTCAGCAGTAGACAGGAGAGCCCTTCAGAGGGCCATCAATATCGCCTGGAATATCATCTGCTGCTCACTACCCTCTTTGGAGGACTTGTTCTGCTTTTGCTGCCTCAGTAGAGCAGTCAACATACTGAAAGACCCATCCCACCCTGGACATCATCTGTTTGACCTTCTGCCCTCTGGCAGATGCTTCAGGTCCATCATATCACAGACAAACAGACTTAAGAACAGCTTCTACCCCAGAGCCATACGAGAACTGAATACTGCTAAACACTGACACTGACTATTTGGGACCTGTGTGACTATAATACTGGCAGTTACATTTATAGAACACTTCACAGATGTTTACATTTCAACTGCACCTTTGTATGTATATATTCATAATTGCACTACTTGTACATAGGGCCACTGCAGTTCAGTAAATGTGCAATATCCCGAAGTACAATATCTCAGCTGATAATAGTTATATTGTATTGTTTTATGTCTTATTGTTTTATACGTTACAGCAAATATATAAATAAAATATAAAATGTATATATCTAGCATTTTTTAAATTAGTTTAGCTTGAACTCTTTTCTATATTTAATTTCTGTTTGTGTGAATGCACCGTCAGGATTGCTACTGAGTTTCGTTGTACTCTGTGCAATGACAATAAAGGAATCTATGTATCTAGAAGCCCTGCTGTGAAGAACCTTGATGGCTGTCTCTCTCATAGCATCAACAAATGAGGACTAATCTCAGTTTGTGGTAAGGTAATGAAATGAAATCTAACATGTATTGGAAAGAGCTACCGCTGAAGTCTGAAGTAATTTATCAGGTGTAAACCATGTATGAAGTAGGAAAGACAAGACTATATAAATGTAAATAGTTTTATTCAGGTTTTGTCCAGAGGGATAACTGTTACCCCCACCAACAACACTGTACATTCAATAACAAAGACTTACATCTTTAAAAACATGTTTACACGTTCCTTTGTTGTGGTTTTATTCATGCCTTTCCAGATAATGTATTTCATACACGAAATTGATAGGTTTCAGCACCATGGATTACAGATAATGACAATTACATCCAATAATCTGATCGTGTACCCAGTTATAGCAGATTCAATGCAAGAAACATAGAATGACAGACACAAAATAACAAATTTAAAAAACGATGCAATTACTACAGAAGGAGTAAAACAAAAGGGAGCAGCTAAAAAGGTTTCTTTAGACAGTTCATGAAAAACAGTTAGCTACAGAGACTGGAATGTGCAAGAGATGAGCAGGTGGGACATCTTCTCGGGGGATACAGAAGATCAACATTATCAGGATAAAGTGAATACTAGGGGATTTTTTTTTTAAATAAATGGAGATTGACAGCTGGGCCAGACTCAAATGCCCCCTTGACTATGGAACTTGAGGAAGCAGTTGTGGTTCCGGGAAATGCAAAGAAAAACACAGCACTTGAGACATCGTACCCGTGATGTGCGTTCACAGCCTCCGAACCGACACCGGGCCCCCTCCCCCTCAGCCAGCTGCTCTGGCCAGTGCCCGAGGCCATCATACCTGATGGTGGCATCGGGGAGAGGGGCTGCAGAGACGGGGGCTGGGGGCGCGGCTTCATCCCGACTGGGTAGTTTCGGAGCAGGAGGGTGTGGAGGTGCGGACTGGGGCATGACAGAGTCATTTGAGAGGATCAAAGCTTTGGCCACCTCCAACCGAAATGCCATTAGACTCAGAGACTCGCGTGAATTACTGTTGTCTTGTTTGAACTGCAACCACGAGTTCACTAGAGCCAAATCAGTCAGGTGCCACAGGACAGAATATGGCCATTTTGCTGGAAAGGAGGATGTAAGTGGCGTATGGTAAAGATTTTGGAGATTTCTGTTGAGCTGGACTTCCTTCTGAACTCTCTCAACGGCCCTGATGAGAGAGAATGGGCGCGCTTGCCTCTTTCTCAGAGTGGAGAGTATGAAGCCTTGATGACATCGGAGCAGAGTCAGTCTCCCGTCAGAGCTTAAAAATTCATCACCAAATGCTCCTCTCACACCCCCAACCTTCCCTGCACTTCTCACTCCAGCCACCAGGAGGCGCTCCAATATTGAAGGTGTACAGAGTTCTTCCTTGCAGATAAATACCATTCTCTCACAATTTTCTTCATTTCTGGGGATAATTCTCTGTAGTGTGTTCTCGCTGTTGGATTCATCCCCATTCAAATTAAAATCAAGGACAACACCACCAGCACCGACCAGGACAGTACATTGCAATGCTGGGCAGGTGTTTTTGAGGGACTTACTCCTTCGGCAATGTCCCAGAGGGAGAGGGTACTGGTCAACTCCACAGTTCCCTTCCCGATTCAGTCCTAGACAGCCTGCCCGAACTCTGTCTATAAGAGTTCTAACCTTCCAGAGGAGGTCGGTATTGACTGGGGAGCAATTCTTGCTGTTGTGCAAGTCCTCGTGTCTCTGTGCATTGCTGTATGCACTTGAGAAACTGCGCGCTTCACTTGTGTCCCCCAAAGTCTGCGTGTCACTTAGTGACTGCACCCACCTTCCTGAGTAATGACTGTGACTGTGTGAGCTACGATGTGAGTCTCTAGGCTGCTGCTCATTGACATCCTTAAATCTGTGCATGGGTACATTGTGGTGAGCAAGTGAGTCAATTTTGCTCACACTACTTGCAATGTCTGACCTGTCTGCAGTTACTGCAGACCCAGACGGCCCTGTGTGGGAGTTTCTTGTGTTGAGCTGGCTCCTGGGCCCCTCTGTATTGTCAATAGCCCTGTCTCCACATCCATCGCCTGGGTCCTGGGTTACAGCCCTGTGGCCCATGTCCCTTGGAGTTTCAGTGCTCCCAGCTTGGTGTGCCAGCCTCAGCTTGCGTGCCAACAGGGTGAACCGGGAGGAAGGCATGGCATCTGCAATCAGCGGCACTTTGGTGAGGTCCTGCCAGTACAGCTTCGTGTCAGGGAACTTGAGAAGAGAGAAGAACGGATACGGAAAGGAAGAGGTTAGGAAAGAGAAACATTTGGCTCTGAATGATACAATGATACAACATATGGTGTATCATGTATGTGTTGATGCATTATAACATATATACACATTTATAAATATGTACGATTCATCAGGTTGGACATTCGTGCAGAGAGGACTGGAAGCAAATACTATTACAGTAATTGAACAGATGTATAAACAACCCAATACCGCAAAGTTGTACATGGAAATACTAACCTTCAATGTTCCCATTGCAATGTGGATTCCTACGAACTGGGCCACCTCTTTTGCTGTGACTGAGTGGAGGGTATCAGATAAGGTAGAGTTGCAACGGGCAATCTCATCCCACGTTTCCCAGTCCAGATACTGGCAGAAATATTCAATGGGGGTCTGCTTCTGTTGAACTTCTCCTCCCCCATGTTCTTCAGTCATAGAGTCAGCTGGCCTCCTCTGGGCTGAAATACTGTGAGAGCAAGCAGGAAATGAACTGAGCAAACAGAAAATCCATAAACATCAACATTACGTATTTGTTTGTCGTGATATTTTAATGTGACGTAGATCATGTTCGCATATGCTTCAATGGAACTTCAGTTGATCTCTCATCATGTATGAACTCTGAGGTGTATGTCATCAGAAGAATCCCACTGAGGTGCTACAACGTAGTTTGAATGTCAAATGCAACCTCAAAGTGTATAAGCAAACATGGCCTGACAGGGGTATACGCACATTACAATTCAAGCCACAGTTCTGTCACAGAGGTTGGAGGTCACAGATCCCATTAAATTTGAGAAATCCCCCCAAAATCTTGAAAACTCTAAATATAAATCATAAAGGTGAGAAGTACAAATGAAACACAACGCACTTGTTTAATTTCAAAATGGTGGTAAAGTATAATGTAAAAATATGTTTGCTTGTCTTGCTGAGAATTATGACTGTGTCCTGTTGGTTGTTTTGTCTGCTAAACAAAAAATTGCACTGCACTGTAATTTATGGAACCTACTGTGAGTATGCGTTGAGTAGGACTCATCTAAAAATGGTAAACTGATTTGTATGTTTTTATATGACAAGTAACATTTCCCTGGATTGCCAGTGAAAAGTAAGGTTCAAATGCATAAACATATTTATGAAAAATATAGACCAAATAAAAACCTTAATCACTTCTTCAGAGAGAGTTATTAGTCTGCTAAGTAACAAAAGGCCATCTTTGCATTACATTACTTATTGTGTAAAAAATGTGAATTATAGTGCATTATCACAGACTAATGAAAAAACTCAGTATTGATGAAATAAGAATTATGTGCCTCCCACCGATCAAATTTAACATTCTCTGGGCTGAAAGAGTAACTGGAATTATTATGAAGGCCTGGATTCAATCAACATTTTTGACTCACAATCCACATTTTTGACTCACAAATAAATGCAAGCATTCCTTACTTGCCCTCACTAAAAAGTGACATTTTAGTCAGCCAGTGTTAAAAGATAAATGTTAACTGAATCCAGGCCTAACTGCAATCAGAACAGCACAGCACAGATGTTACAAATAACAAACAAAATACTGTAGCACCTAATAAATTGTATCTTACACCAACAAAACAGAACCAATTTAAAAATCTAAAACAGAAGAAGGAGGTACCATGGTACGAATGTATGTGCAAACTTTAAGGCAGACTCACTTCGATTTTGCATGATCCTGTTTTTGACCGGACATTTCATCTGGGGCAATGATGCATCTGTTCCTGCTTTCATAGCAACAAGCCATGGCGATGGCCTCCCCCTCTGGCTCAGAATCAGAACTGTCCGAGTATTCCGCATCAGATGCCTGCTGTAGGAATTCTAGAAGTTCCCGAGTGTTCCGCTGTTCTGTGTCCAATTCACCTGAAGGAAGATCAGCATAATGTAAAATTACCTTCACCGATACGAGCGGACCACATTCACTTTTGCTGTTATGTGCTCTGTCCTACATTGTGAGTGTTTAATTTTCATTTCTTTCAGAACTCTGCACTCTGCCGGTGCTTCATAACTTTGCAAGACGTATTTGTAACTCACAGCGAACTGAGATTTGATTAATCAGGTCATATCCATCACTATGAAAAGCGACAATTATGAGAAGCTGAACCAGAAGTATCAAGTGGCACTGAACATTGTAATACTACTTTAGTTTTTGGGCAAGGTTCTTGTCTTTAAGCTTACTACTGAGCAAACCTATCGTCTTTGTAAAACAAGATTTAAACTGTCCCAGTTTCCCCTCACAAGCCCACCCTTCTAGGTGCCTTTTTCACCTGGTGATAATGGCGGAGTTAAAACAGACTATTGGAATATACTAATACGTCCATAAAAAGCGAAGTCAGTATGTACCTTCGGCAGTACGGACATGCTCATTCTGTTGTCTCCCTATCTGCACGGACTCCTCCACATGCTCTTCACATTCCTGGATTGTTGTGACACCCACCTCTGTCTCACACCCAGAGGACATAGGCACCCCTGGATACAGACAAGTTAAAAAAAGTATAAAATCAACAAATGTCATTTCAGTACATTATACAGTACATCAGCACCATGTTTATGTTAACAGAAGTTTGTGAATTTTGTTTGATTAAACATAGGTTTTTGACACAGTGAAGTCGTTCCTTACAGAATCCACCACCGTCTGCAAATGGACCTGGATGGAGGTCTGATACCAGCGACACTTCTTCGGTTTGACTTGCGTCTTCTTGCTGATCCAGTCCCGGCGCCCTTGATACCAGCAAGACCGAGAGACCGTGTTCCCTCTGTGGTGGCTCCAAGGCCATCTCTCTCTCCTCCTCCTTCACCCGCAGGACGATGCATCTCTCCCCGCTAACCCCAGCCTCCAGCACCAGAGGGGACACGCTAGCTGCTTCTTCTCTGTCCCCGTCTCCTCTCCCCTCTCTGTCTTCAAGCGACGTAGCCTCACGGTCTGTGATGGATGAGGAGGAATTTATTGATTCATGACTGAAAAGGATCTGAAATTAACTGACAGGCCTTGCCTTTAACATGATAGATTTTCTCAGACTCAGCTGGATGACTGAGGAGCCCACTGATATATTTACTGATTTCTTTACTGGTGTACATGCTACACTAGCAGGATCAATATTTATTATAAAAACAAAATTTTATGTACATACCTGCGTGAGAGTTGCTCACAGGCCCCATTTCCTCTACTGCTAACTGCGTGTGCCCATGTCCTGGGAAAGCCTGGGGTTCGTCCAAAATAAGAGGATCTTCTTCCTTCACTAAAAACACCCGGACTTCACTCGGTTGCTGCCCGCAGGGGTCCAGCTGACCAACCACAGCTCCTCTCTCCCCGGTGGCAGTGGCGCGTGGAGTGTTCTGGCAAGGAATCAAATCTGAGGAGTACTCCTCTACCTTAATCACCTGACCCCTCAGAGCCCCCATTAGCGTCATCCCATCGGCACCACTTTGGAGATCCCCCTCTACCCCAAGTCCCAGGGGAGTGTGATCCATCTGCACACACAGAAGGGTCATAAATACTTTGGCACAAAATGTACTCTTAAAAAGAACCACTCCAAACATTCAACCACCTCATATAAGTTCAAGTTTCTGAAGAACAAGACTAACCTTACAGAGGTTAAAAGAAGGCTGTGAAACTAGTATCTTATTGATACTGACTAGGGAATCTCTTTAGACCATTATTATTCATCTTGCTATTTTCAGTATAGAAAACACAATCTGAAACAATATAATACAATATCACAGCATCAGAGCCTCATTTGTAAAAATGAGTAGACAGATAACTAGCACACTCACCAGCCTGTTGTTATTTCTCAGCTCAGTCTGGCACTGCGCCGTGTCTTCCACTTCCCTCTCTCTTCCCGTAAGGAACCTCTCTAGCAGGACCGAGGGAGAGCGGCAACGGCGGGACCCCCTTCCTTGTTCTCCAGATCCTTCCTCTTCCATCCCCTCCTCCGTTTTCAACAGCTCCACGCTTGTGGTAACAGATTCCAGCTCAAAAACAATCTGCTCATCGGAAGACTCTTCTAATGATGCTGGGAGACACGATTCAGGGATACCTGCATCCATGAGCAGCCTTCCCTGCTCACGCCTGGGACCTCCATCCTCCTGGGCTTTAAGGGAAGGAGATTTGGACCGGTGGTAGAACTCCACTCCTTCCTCTTCCTTGATCTGAGAATCATCAGCAGGCGGTTGCAGATGTAAGATCACTTGACACCCTTCTGTTCCAACCTCTGATTCTGTTTCATTCACAAGGTCTACCTCCAACCTCCTTTTCCCTCCTCTCTGGTGTCCACCCCTCCCTCTTCTGCTCCTCCCTGCACTGTCCCTCCGTCTTCCTCCTTCTCTTCTCTCCACTTCCACCTCTTCCTCTTCTTGCTTGATTTCAGAGGGTATTACTTCTATATTTACAGATGCTCTGAAGTCTTGATTCTCAGCTTGAGCAGGAAAAGTAGGGGTCTCTCCACTTTTATGTTGACTTGACTGGGTTGTTTCTACTTGCAATTGGCAGGAAGCAGTATGACTAGCTTGTGAAATGCTGTCAAATGCAAGACTATCGGCCTCTGTGTTGTCCTCCACATTTTGGTCTCCAACAGTGACTATGTCCACGTCAAGAAGCAGCTCCTCTTTGATCTCCTCCTCTGTGACTCTTTGGAGTTCAGGACCAGACGTAAGAAGCTGGAGACCACCGGAGGTCTCCGTTGATGATGTCTTGCCATCAGACTTGTTTTTCTCTTCAAATCTCCTTCCCTCCACTCGTCCCTCTTTTGTAGTGGTTTCCAATTGCTGAACGTTTTGGAGTTGTCTTGTGGGTGAGGGATATGGTGAGCGGTTCTGATTTTGGATACCTGGTGGTTTCGCTTGGCTAGATTTAGATTTATTCAGAGAGGTGCTGTGTGCAGAAGGGAGAGGCAATGGAGATCCATCCAGTGGCACACAACTTTCTCTATGCTCTGTTCCACTCAGTACTCTTTCTCGACTAATCTCTTCCACACAATTCTTTGAGCTCTTCATGAATTCATTCAGCTCCTCCCCTTGCTGTGCTTTTGATTCCTGTAAATGTCCACTTTTTGGACGCAAGCCTGAAGTAACCTTTGGCGTAGTTTCTGTAAGGCTCTCCCCATTGATTTCTCCTCCTTCTTTACCTTCACTTTCCAAGCACGCAGGACCAAGAGACAAAGAAGGGGAAGGGTTCAGAGCTGGGAAAGACACTCGCTCCACCCTATCTCCTAATCCAATCTCCCCCATTTCTACCTCCATATCCCAATCTGTTGCAGCTCGCATTCCAAAATGATCTGGGTGTATTGTGCTTCCCAGCACTACATCACTTGACTTTTGTGTCTGGATGGGATCTAATGTCAGACTAAGCTCTGAACCCAAAGCAGCCACCCCAATGACTTTTACCCCCTCCCCTTCTCGGTTTTGTAAGCAGCTTACTCCTGGACTTGGCAGAGCAAGTGTTTTCCCCACTTCAGGTTCACGCAAACTTGTTAAATCCAGCTGTTCATCCGATGTTTGCTGGCTCAACATTCTTGCACAAAGACCCAGAGCCGTTTCCCCTTCTATCCTTGAGCTATCGCTACATACATTTCCATTTGAATCACATTCACCGCGCCTGATCCCAAAAGGGTGTGCGGCTGTCAAATGCTCCTCTAAGGCTGCGACCTCAGAAAACCTCTCCCCACAGTGTTCACACCCAAGTGCTCGCCGAGCATGTGGGGACCCCAAGGCTGTTTCAGCCACGCCATTCGAAGGGGCCTTACGCTTGCGACTGGTCTTGGACTTAATCTGTACGACAGATGTAGAAGAGGGGGACACCTGGGCAGGAAGAGGTGGTGCAACCTGCTGTTTGTTTGTTTTTGGCTGCCTTGCAAGCTTTTGCTGTTTCCGATTTGTTCTCGTCTTCTGCTGTTGACCTTTTATGACCTTCTGTTGTTTTTTCTGGGGTTTGCCCATTTGAGACTGGCCAGGCAGTGGCTGTTGTGGCTGCCCTTGGGTCTTACTGGGATCCAATTTGTGAACCTTGAGCTGCGGCTGTTTATGTCCCTTCAGCAACAGCAGAGATTGCTGCTCTTTATCTTCTGGGATGCAACTCTGGAGCTTATTGTATCCCTTCGCTTTCTCTTGTTTCCTCTTTAGCTTCTTTTTAGGTGGCATTTCCTCCTCCTTTTTCTTCAGCTGCACTTTTCGCGACATCTGCGCTTGCTTTTTCTGTTTTTGAATCTGTGGTGACGCTGGCTCAGGCTGCCTCTGACCCGTCGCACCTTTCGGCGTTTGCTCTTTCTTCCTTTGTAGCGGCGTTTGTTTTTGTTCTTTGAATTTTGGCATTTGTTGAACTTCACGATGCAACATCTTCTCCTGCAGTAAAGTCTGAGTCTTGACTATTTTTCTGAGATTTTCTTGTTTCTTTACCTTCTTTTCCTTCGCAGCTTTTTGCTGCAACTGCAGTTTTTGTGGTGCGACTTGCATTTTTTGTAGTTTGTGGCCTTGTCCATCTTTTTGCTGCACCTGGTTTGTCGGCAGAGGCTTCTGTTTCGAGGAGTGTTTTACTTTCTCTGGTGGTACAAACCGCACAATGAGGCGGTCCTTCTTCACCCGTGAATGCTTTGTGTGTTTCGCTTTCAGCCGAGTCTCAGGGTGTTGCGTTGGCTCTTTTTCCTGTCGTCTAAGTCCGAGGAATTCTCTCTCACGCTCTGTTGGTTGGGAATGCTTAGTTAACTGCCCTTCCATTTTTTTCTTTGATTGTGTTCGATGACCTCCTTTCACAAATTCTGCCACAGAACGCATGGGCATCTGCTTCTCTTGATGCAACTGTTGTATATGTGCATCTTCTGGATGCTTGGGTAAATGCGGGAATTGTACTCTGTGCGGCTGGCTTTCATGGTGATGAGATGCATTCTGCTCTGGTCCCTTTGCTTGAATTGAAGACAGACTGATTGGCTTATTCATTTGTTGTGTTTGTGTTGATGTTTGCTCTTTCTGTCCAAGACTCTTGTCTGATACTTGTTGCATAGGTTCAAGTTTATGACAGGTTTCTCCATGCTCTTCTGCCTCTATTTGTTGTGGCCTCTCCTCCTCTGCTTTCCTCTCTTTTAGTGACCGTTTCTCCACTTGCTCCAGTGTCTCTGTCTGGTTTTGTGTTTGCTCTAACTGCATTGTTTCAATCTGTGCCTGTGTCTGATCTAGTCCCAATGTTTCCATCTGAACCGGTGTCAGTTCTAATGCTACTGTTTCCACGTGGACCTGTGTCTGCTCTAGTTCCAAAGTTTCCATCTGCACCGGTGTCAGTTCTAATTCAACCGTTCCCATCTCT
This sequence comes from Megalops cyprinoides, assembly GCF_013368585.1. Classification (NCBI taxonomy): domain Eukaryota; kingdom Metazoa; phylum Chordata; class Actinopteri; order Elopiformes; family Megalopidae; genus Megalops; species Megalops cyprinoides. The sequence goes on along the minus strand of NC_050592.1, from coordinate 7,190,143 downwards.
GGATGTGTCTGTTCTAGAACCAATGTATTCACATGTAAATGTGTCTCTCCAAGTTCAATTGCCTTTAACTGTTCATTCGATTGCTCCAGCTGCATCTGCACATGTCCTTGCGTCTGCTGGAGAACCATAGTCCCCATCTGCCCTTGGGTCAGTTCTAATGTCAGTGTTTCTATCTGCAACTGTGTCTGCTCCACATCACCCGTCTTACTCTGACCTTCTGTCTGTACCGATTCCAACGTTTTGACGTCTCCCTGTGTCTGTCCTGGTCCCAACGTTTTCACCTGTTCCGGTATCTGCTCTAGTTCCAAAGTTTCAATTTGACCCTGTGTCTCTTCTGTCTCTGTTGTCTGTGTTTCAGTCTTTTCTCGGGCAGTTGTTTCTGTCTGTAGCTGTAACGGTTCATGCCCCATTTTAGCTATACTGTCCCCCAGCTGTTCTTGCCCGAGGGTGTCAATTAGTTCCTGCATTTGTTCCTGCCCCAGTGTTTCTATCTGCTGTAATGCCTGCCCTGGTCCAAATGTCTCCGTGTGCTGTGCTGGTTCATGCGCCTCTGTCTTGGTTTCCACCGGCTGACCCACGTTTTGATTCACTTTCGCTGCGAGGCTGTTGTGTGTCGTGTCTCTGCCCGGCGAATGCTTCAGTTTCATGTGCTGCTGCCGCGTCTTCGCAGTCTTGAAGGTCACATTGCACAGGGAGCATGAGAAGGTTACCTCAGGTTTACCTGCAAATACAGACGAACCATGTTAATATCACCTTGCTTGATGTCACAACCTTCTTAATGTCACGTTTTTCTTTCAAAATCATGTGCCACTTACCATCAGTTTAAATATTAAATGGACTCATATCTCCACTAACCACATTTATTGTCACCTGCAGGTTATGCTGTACTATTCATGCTGATAACTAACACTCAATATAAAATATCGTAATGATCATGACAGCATATCATTAGATAAAAACCAAATGATAGATGCAGGCTATTGACGGATGACCTGGTCTCATAAGAAACTGGATTGGCCAACAGAAATCCAGAACCAAATGTGACCACTTTTGATCCAATTTAAGCCTTCAGTATTAGCTTGTTAGATATTTCCCAGTTCCCAGGTTATTACTTAAAGGTTTTCTTAATTACTCAATGATATTAAAAACCTTTTTTTAAAGTCTGGTTAAAGCATGGATAAGGAGACGTGTGTGCTGGCGACAGATGATTTGGATACATTACATTACATGCATTTAGCAGATGCTCTTATCCAGAGCGATTTCCAGCACAACAAAACATAAGTGTTTCCATTCAAGTTAAATGAGCAACAGTGCCAGAGCACGCTAACAACACTCCCAGGCCGGTGAGTGTGAGCACAACAGCATTCAAGCACTACTGCAACCAGACCAGGCAACAGAAGCCAAGTACTCTACGAAACATCAGTCACTAGAACACATTCCAAAACACATCACAATACTACACATAAAATAAACATAAAATCCTAGAGGTAGCAGGTGATAGGGGGTGGGGATTAAGGTGGAAGTCTGAAGAAGTCTTCGGTCTGCGACGGATACATAAAACAATTCAAAGATGATGCCGAAGGACTCACCCTGTGCAGCGGCAGGGTGAGAGAGGAGCTTATCAACGTGGGCGGTGCCAGCGGCGGCGCTCAGGAGCACAGTCCCTCCGCTGACCCCCTCCGTTTCTCCCTGTGAGTGCGTGAGCAGGTGCTTCTGGAGGGCCTTGGACATGCTGAACCTCTTGCCGCATTCTTTGCACACGTAGGGCCTCTCCCCGGTGTGCGTGCGCCGGTGATACTTCAGCAAGGTCAGGGTCTTGCAGGGCTTCCCGCAGTCTGAGCAGGTGTACCCGTGCGCGCCGAAGTGGACCTTCTTGTGGAGGGTCAGCTCAGACGACCTGCGAAAGGCCTCGCCGCAAATGGGGCACTTGAAGGGCCGCTTCTCGGTGTGGGCCCGCTGGTGCACCATGAGCTCGCTGGAGCAGGTGAAGTGGCGGTCGCAGACATAGCAGGCGAAAAGGGCATCTCCCAGCATGCACTGCTCGTACTCAGCCGGGTGGCTCAGCTTGAGGTGACGCTCCTTGCTCTTGTGGTCGCTGAAGATGATGTGGCATTCCAGACACTGCAGGGAGAGCTGGGCTGCTGGAAGGAGAGGTATACAAAGAGGAGTGAGTTTGCTGTTATTTTACTGGACTGATGTGAAAGAAACACAATCTGGACCAACTACAGAGCTGGAAGCACAATGTTTCAATAAAAGTGCCAATTAATAAAATAAGCTGAAAAACCAGTTGTAAAATACCCATTCATTTTAAAAGCAATGCACTTTGTGCTTAAAAAGTTAAGGTACACATTTTTGTACACATCTTGTATATGTTTTATTTCTGACAAACAAGTTGTTTGATGGTTGGTGGTATTAATGAACATTGTGTGAGAAAATTTTATTAGTATACAGCAGTTAAATGGAAGTTGCTCTGCATAAGAGGCTCTGCTAAATGGCAAAAGTGTACAAGAAAATGGAAATGACATAAAGGCCTAATAAAGGAACTGATGCAATACGTACAGGTGGGAGGAACTGGGACAAGCTTGGTCATATCTATCTTCAGTGGCTCCAGTCTGTCTTTCTTTGCTGCAATCTCCTTTCTGACAGACGGACTTTCACGCATTTCTCCCATCTTTATCTCTCCTTCCACACCCTGTGGTGCTGAGCCAGGTGCAGTCTTCTGGGGGGTGCTGAGCTCTGGCTGCTTTGTCATGAACACACCTCCCTCTGCAGACTTCTGCTCACTGATTGGCCTGGTTGCTGTCTCCATGGCTCCTCCCTCCATCCAACACTACATTAAAGGGAGGAGCTTGATGTGAGACCCCAAACAACAGGACACTAAGAAACTTTTTTGGCCCACCAAAGATTTAACCATCACATTGTGAAAAGTCACATAACATGCCAATACATAAGGTACAAACTTGCAAGAGTTAATATGTAACAACTTTACCTCTTAGACCACTCTGCATAAATGCACCCCTCAACACAATCTCACCAAATCATCACAGCAGAAGGCAAAGTATTACCACATTATGCGCGATATGCAATGCTATACAACAGTTTATATTCTACGACACTTTTGATTTTTCATAATATGATCCTTTTTGAATGGGTGCAAACAAAAGCGGCAGAACCAAACCTCAAATGGCTAACATACCTCTGTAGACATTTCCACACGTAAACAACTTTTGCAACTTTTAAGAATTTAGGAGAGGGTCGCGCCCAAGTTTGGCCCATTTCACACGGTATTTCCCCAGCGTGTAACTTCCTGATAATATACCGAATCCACTAGCCGACATTACAATAGACCAAAAGTTCAAGCGATTGTTGCGGTGAATAACCATTACGTTCCTTACAGTATGTAGAAATAAAATCTAAGACGAACGGACCACACAAAACCACGCTAAAACAAAAACATTATGTACATTTCCATACTCAACGTGCTCCGTTTCCTTTTCAGATAAAATTTATATTTCAGTAAGGTCATGCCCCGGAATGAAATACAAGGCATTGTACAAGGGTGGTGCGTGCGTGCCAAGGGTAGCATCTCTCATTCTTAAAAATTGGTAGGACTGGGAGCAAACAACCTCGCGACATTCCAGTAAAAGAAACTGGTTTGTTTAAAGAATCGACTTGCCATCTAATACATCTGTTTTGCCAATGAGATCGCAAACCAAAGAACACAGGCAGTCACACAGCAAATTATCTTTCAAAGACAGACACAAAAGAAAACGATTCAAACACTCATTTGCTGGTTTTGCAGATCACGCGACAATCACCACATCTCACTAATACAAACAACGCAGTTCTTACGTTCTAAATAAATCAGCTATGACTTTAAGAATATATGCGAGTCTACACTATTATGCAGTCTATATATTGCTTTTAATACGTTACAGTTTTTCTTTACAGCTGGCAAGCTTCCACTTATGCATCCTGGAAAAAATTTAACAGTGTAAAAATTGCACTAAGAAACACCCGTTTCAACATATACACAATTATAATACAGCATTAAATCTGGTGATGCACGTATACTTACCTACCTATCTTGCTTTTTTCCGCCCAGACCTCTTCTTCGCGTCGCATTATACACACAAAGCCAGTCCGACAGCAGTAGACGGTGTTGATGACGTCATATCAAGCGGATCACCCAACGAACGACAGATTCGTTCGCTGTGCATTCTGGGAATCGGAGTTCTGTCGTCTACTCTGCTCAGCTAGTAAATTTATCTAAATCCTGGAACGAACACCTGATGTTACTTCCTGCAGACGTGACTGTTAAATCACTAAATAAAATGGTTTTTAAATACACAATTTAAATATCAAAATCAAAATAATTTCCATATCCTGTACAGTCTGGAGTGGCTGCAATTTAATAATTAACCAGCATACACTGTTGTAACTTTCTGGGTTTTATTTCACATTGTCTGTGCTAATAAAGCAGTAACTGTTACAGCTGCGTCGTTAATGCTTCATATGAATGAACAGTTCGCAACTTCTTATCGTTTATAGAGTATGAAAATAATCTGTTTTTCTGTGTACTTTAACAGACAGTAAATGGCTCCTTAAAAGGCAAGTGAATCATTAATTAAAGCAAAAAAAAAAGTATCCATGTATTGTTTCCAGTAATATTTCATACAGACAATCCTAGCTTTTATGAAACTTCATCAGAAACCAGACCAGTCTGGAAATGAAACCTCTCAAAAAGGCAAGATAAACATTGGATGTAGTGAAACACTTATATTCATGCTACTTGAATGTTTGTACATTTAAATATACTTATATATTAAGTGCAGTATAATCACTAACTCATTGCATGAAATAACAGCCTTGGGACCCTGGTTTATTCCCATGTTTCAGCATCCACAGGACACAAGAAGACAGAGGATTAAGAGTCAAAGGATCAAACAAATAAATCTCTCCCACTCCTGGTTCCCTTGATGAAAAAAAAAAAGATAAATAAATATGTGCTGCATATTTTTGTCTTAATCCTGTACAAAGTATAGTAACTCACTACTATTTTGCTTGTTCTTATTATCACTCCACTGCCATTCCCTTGTCTCTAGTGCGGTAAATTCATTGGACAAAAGTCTTACAAACAAAAAATAACTAAACATAACAATTGACTTCAGCCAAGAAAACATACTACAGGCTACACGACACCAAGGTCAAAATGAAGCCAACCCCACTGAATGCAAACTTCCTCATTAATGGTGTCTAGCACATCAGGATTTTGTTAAACAGTCAATTGCACAAACAGTTTGTGAGGAACCAGTTTGTTACATAGTGGGGAGTACATGTATTGTGACATTAGTGGTATGCAGCCATCAATGGTGGAAAAGCCCTTTGTGGGTTTTTCATATTAATCAGAGCATTAAATTACAGACCATTGGTTTCTGTTGCCCTTGATAAAATAATAAAAATAATTATTGTATCTAATGATCATCTGATGAAAAACCAGTGATTTTAAACCACTCTCCACCCCATGGATTTATGCTTCCCCTTTGGAAAAGTACAGTCATTAGCGTTAACCTTACATCTTCAATTGTATAAAACAAAGTGTCACATAATTGCTCTGCTCTCTGCAAGTTCTGCCTTTTGAGCTGTCATCCTGGACCACACACATCACTAAAGACTGGGTGCAGGAAAAAGTGATGAAATACAACATTGCAAAATGTTCTGAATAAACCAAGCTGTTTTTTTCTGTTTTCAGTCAGTTACCTTATTAGTGCACAGACTGATACACTGGACCTCACCAACCCTGGAGACTTGTACATTTGAACATGACTGTTTGTTCTGAGCAGTTTTCTGAGAGTGTTGTCAGAGATTGGGAAAGAGGGTCTCACTCAGAGGAGCTTAGAGATCAGAGGAACAGCAGTGGAGCAGCAGAAATGGGGGTCACAGACAAACTGATCTTCTGGGGTCTGACACTGGTCATCCTGCCTGGTAAGAACAGCAGTCATTTACAAAAATGTACCAATGTATATATAATTAGGAAATATTGCACCCATTTATCATGCCTGGTAACAACTACTGTTGTTTACAGGCATCATAAGAACAGTGTACGATTATTACAATAACATTACTTATTCATATTTTACATATTCATATTTTACACATGTAAGTGTTTAATTCATTCAGTTTTAAAGAAAAGGAGCTCTTCTAAGCGAGTATGTAAAATCCACCCTATAGTACCATTAAAACTTTGAAATGTAAGGGTCATGGCCAAAAACTGAATGAATAAATAAAATTATTTCTTATAAATACCACCTGTTTTGCTATTATTTTCTGTTGCTGTGCATGAGATCTGATGACACTGATTAATATTTTGTTTCAGAATATTCATTTGGTATTGTGTTATTGTGAATGTGGACCTGGACTGACACCCTTGCCATTTGACCTTGTAAATCTAGATTCTTGGCTCGTACTTGTAGCACTATCTCTTATGTTGTATTTGTAGCACATTTTGCCTAGTGGTATAGCAGCAATTCATTGTCCCAGTGACTGTATTTGATATATGTATCCTTAGATCAGATTAGCCCTGTCTCGCTACACTGACTATCTGCGTTGTATGACCTGTACGCATCTTGCCCTTGTACCTGTTGTTCGGCCACTAAATGCACTTCTGTGTGTCATTTTGGGTAAAAGCATCTGCTAAATGAATAAATGTAAATGTTAATGTAAATGTAAATGTAAATGTAAATGAATGTCCTTAACATGGACAGTCATATTCTTTTACATTAAGCATTCTACATCATTCTGTATGCCTGAGTGCTTTGTAATGTTTGTCAGTGTAACTTGAGTATTATCAATAACACAATATAAACAGTTTATATGTTGTTTTCCAGGTGTCCTAAGTCAATGCTCTGTGTGGTATCCACAGAGAAACATCTGCACAGTGAAAGGATCTACTGTAACCATCTCCTGTTCATATCATTGTCCTAAATCTGCAAGGAAGATGTGGTGTTACAACAAAGATACATGCTCATTTGGCCCTTATGTTTACAACAGTGAGAATACAAATATTGACCCAGAATATGAAGACAGAGCAGAGTGTTTGAATTGCACAACTAACATTTGCACATTAATGATAAAAAATGTTACGAGCACAGATTCTGGGACATACGTATTCCAACCTGAAACCAATTTTCCTGTTGCAACACAGCCTCTTGGCCCTGGGGTGAAACTCATGGTTGCTGGTAAGATTGGTTTTCTCTTTCTTTCTCTGTTTTACAGTAATGGAGAATTACTTCTGAACAAGATCACTTCCTCTTTGTAGAAAACACGATGCTCAAAGAGATGTGTAAGGGAAAAGTAATTCTTTCTGAAATATATTCATGGAAGGGCAGACAACAAAGCTGGAGGACTCATTTTAGTCATTAGTTTGATTTAATAATATTGTTAACAATAGTGTTCTGCAGTACACTGAAAAAAATCTGCATCATCCCATTGTTTGAATCTGAATAGCAATGGCCCATACCAGATTTAAACATGAACGATGAGCTGTACTGTCTAACATAACCCTACGAAAGAATAAGCAGAGAAGAAAGTAACAGTGACATCATTCTGTTTAAGACATTGCCTTAGCAAGAGGAGGAAAAAAGGCAACTTTTCATAAATGCTCCAAGTGTGAATAAACATATATATGCCATGTTTTCTAGCAACATCATCATCTGCACAGTACAAGTACATTTAATAAATAATCTAGTAGTCCGATTCCATAAATGACCAAGAAACCAGCATTGCTTTGCAATTGCTAGCCTGCCCTCTAGACAGATTTGTGGTGTAGGATACTTCCTCTCGGTACGGAAAATGTCACCCTCTTTTGGTTTTATCAATTACATCATATATGAAAAATATTTATTGTTCAGCATAAAAGCATAGCCTACCTATACACCCACAATAGGATAACAATTACATGTGCCTACAAGAAAAAAAAAAAAAAAAGTGCACATCCTTTTCTACCTTTCTCTGCCCTGCTGGTCCAGAGACATGTGTGACTGAGAAGAACCAATCAGGCATCTCATGTAACAAAGAGGTGCAGGGTCCAGAAGGCCAAACATTAAAAGTATGAACCTTTCCAGACATAGGCATGTTGATATGTTGTGTTTAAGTGTTGCCTAAACTAAAAAATAAAACAGGTCTGCCTCAATTTATTCTTTAAGCATTAAAACAAAACAACCATTATATGTACTTCATTATCCCCAGATTTAAAGGTTGTGGTAACCCCATCCAGAGGAGATGGAGCAGTGACTGAAGGAAACTCTGTGACTCTGACCTGTTCAGCCAGCTGCTCCCTCACACAGTCAAAGTTTGCCTGGTTTAAAAACAACAAATTGCTCCCAGATTCAAATGCCACCCTTCACTTCAGTCCTGTTTCCCACCAACAGTCAGGAAGCTACTCCTGTGCTTACAGGGACAGTGGTAATGTCACATCTCCACAGACTACTCTGGACGTTAAATGTGAGTATTTAACATCATGCCTGAGGATGCTGAGGATGATGAGGTTCATAATAAGTATGGAGCTGAGAATTCCATTATCGTGGCTCTAACTGTAACAGGTATATGAGATTGCATAACTTCCCAACAAATGAATGCTATCGGAAAGCAGAAAATTATTTCTGAAATGGACTGATGTTTGTTACCTTTTTCAGCCAGATCAAATACATCAACAGTTCTCATGATAACTTGGATAGTACTACCTGTCCTGTTGGTCATGCTTGTCATTATCATTTATGTTAACAGGTGAGTTTTTATCAATTAGTTTCCAGTTGGTTATTTTATTAATTTATGTATTAATGCCTTGGCAATCAACTGGATTCAGGCCATAACCCTACTCTGTTTCTCTCTTTAGGGGAAAACTACTAAAAGAAGTGACAAAGTGGGCAAATAGAATACAGGTAACACAATGATTCATAATACAAGATGTCACCTGAAAATATTTGTTTATTAATGTATTGTGCTTCCCAGTCTCCAATTTTTACACTATTTTACCAATTTTTACACAATTTCCAGTAATTCTGCGAGTGTTTCTTAGGGGATGCTATTTCACTCCAGACAACAGCCAGTACAGAGGGTGGGTCTTTCTCTCTCTCCACAGAATGCCCACCCTGACCCCCACAATGACTTGTACACAGCCCTCGACATGGAGAACAGGACTTCTGAATACGAGACACTGATGGTGAATCTCTATAATCTCTACACACAATTCTTATCAGTGATTTACGGGCCGTGTGGGTGTTAGACTCTGTCTGCTGTCCCTACTCTTCAAATTTCAGGCCTGAAAGAGCCATATTAAAACCTTGGAACTTGCACTTATTGGCAAAAGACAAGGATAACAAAAACATCAGCTGGAGAAATACTCATTTACTTGTTATTTATAGTCAAGCGTAGAGATTTTTAGTACACAACTCTGTCTTTATGCTTAACACTGTTTTGTGTTTCCTGTTTTGCCTCTTTCAGAGTTTAAGAGACGCAGCCAGCTGCACAGAAACCATCTCTCAGAGCGCAACTCAGATCTCAATATATGAAAATATGCAAAGGAGAGGCTCTACAGAGAGAGAGAACTGAATGGAGGCTTGGGGTGCTGTGGAAGTTCTCTCTTGCTAATTTTAATCCACAGCATTAAATCAAACCTGCTTATGATTCTTTCTTTGTCTGTGATGTGTTATTGTGGTTATAAGAGGTTGCTGTTTCGATTCCCTGCTGTGGCGCTGTTGCTTTACCCCTGGGCAAGGGACATTGTATGTATGCATAATATATAATATAATATAATACATGGCCACTTTGGCATGATTTGGTGAATTACATGTAATGTGCTTTAAACTTGTCTTGTACAGGTACCAAGTCACTAATTTGTGTACATCTCTTTTTTGCCACTAGGGGACAGTGAAGAGGTTCAAATAACTTCAGCTCTGCTGTGTACTTTACATTCTCCTATCAGTAGGTCAGGTTAGGTCACCTATCAGGTGGAGACACCTGCCTATCAGCACCTGCAATAATAGAGCTGCATATCAGCAACAATAAACATAACATGTATAATCTACAATACTGCAAAAGATATAAACATCAGTTAATGGACACAAGTTGTGTAGACTGTTACATTCGGAAAGGCTGTGCAATGTTAAAACAGCTATGAGAATTTATGACATCAGGACTGGGGAAAAAAAAGTGTATAACATTAAATGTTACATTTAATTTTTCCATGCCTTCAGGTGATTCAATTTCACCAAGCAAGGTAGAATTAATGCTACACAATTATAGTCATACTACATGCACAGAATTCTGATGTGCATACTGTGAAATAGACAATATCTGATAGAGGAGTATTAACCTCAATACAGCAAAAAAATCAATAAATTCATTTCAGTTTTACTCAGGTTACTGTTTTTTCAGCTACATTCTTAAGAGTTTTTCTATTTCTCATGCACAGTGCAATTGTGCCCCGTATTAACATTAGGCTGCAGTTTAATGATCACAATGATGAAGTCCTGTTGATATGCGTTCATGTTTATTTGGATTGACACTGAGTGATTTAGCAAATGCACCAATGCAGAGCAAATCACAACCTGCATGAGACATTGGAACAGAGTTTTATACATGAAACTTTCCAAAAGTACATATGAGGCAAATTTATTTCAGCAAGATGCACACAATCTGTCCTCAACAAACACTCCGGGGGCCTCCAGATCCAGGGGGCCTCACTGCATACTGTACGCATGCTTTCACAAAGATTCCTCTTTATCAACTTATTTTTGCAAACGGATCTGAGGGCTCTATTTAAATTAAATACAGTATAAGTGCTTGTACAATTAAATATTATGGACCATATAGAAATTACATAACAAAATCATGTGTCTTAATTCTGAGAATAAGTCTGCATAGACATGAAGAGATCTGAGTACCTTGACATGGCTGCACACACGGATGGTAGCTACAGCAGCAACACTGATGTCTGTGATCTCATGGAACAGCTGATCCTTTTTTTTATTCGACCAGATTCTTTTTTTATTACAAGAGATAGGTTATTGTAAAATGTAAAGTAGAAAAATGAAATAGATATATTGAGGAGCATTAGTTGAAAACACAAAAAACACAATGAAAAATATAACACCCTCCTTCTCTCCCACAACCACCTCCACCCTCCACCCCCACCCATCACAACAACCATCTTAGCTCAGCAGGATTATCACTTCATATCATAATGAATGGAAGGCAGTCTTAAAGAGCTCAGCGCCATACAGCTTATTTATTTCCAGCCAAGGCCAAGTACTACGGACCGCCCGTCATTATTGTAGTAGGAGCTGTACTGGCTGTCCTGGCTCTTATTTTGATCATCGTCATTTTTGCTGTGAGGTGAGACAAACTAGAAACATTTGTCTTTCATTGCTCCCATTGGTCTGTGTAGTCCACACAGATTCAGTGCAAGACCAAATTAGCTTCTTATGATAACTTGTATAACTCTTATAATCCTGTCTCACCTGCCGTTATCATTAAGATTAAGAGGCAGGTTTTTACCTATTAGTTTCCAATTGGTTATTAATATATGTATTAATGCCTTGGCAATCAACTGTATTCAGGCTATAACCCTTTCATCGAAAATGCAAAATGATGTCTTTATGTACTTTGATTACAGGGAATACACATACTTGCTCTGTGTTTCTCTTTAGGAATAAAGGACCAAGAGAGGTGACCGAGAGAGCAAATAGATTACAGGTAACACAATGGTCTAACCAGTGATACACACTATCACCTGATAACATTTGTTACTTAACATATTGTGCTTACCAGTCTTCTTTTTTGACATTTTTGACAGTCTTCAATTTTGATCTCTTTTTACTTTATAAACACATATACAGTAACTCTTTTAACCCTGTGAGTGTTTCTCAGGGTACCTAACTTGTAAGTGGCTTTGGATAAAGGCGTCTGCCAAATGAATAGATGTAAATGTAAATGTAAATGTATAATATTTAACCACAAACAACAACCAACATAGTTTAACCCCCTCTCTCCACAGGGTGCCCACTCTGACCCCCACAATGACTTGTACACTGCTCTTGACACAAAGAACAGGTCCCCCGAATATGACACACTAATGGTAAATCTCCATAATCTCTAACCATGATCACTGTGCTGGTTATACGGTTGGACTAGCAGTGTATATATTTACTATATGTCTAACTCCATCTGCTGTCTCTGCTCTCCATTTTTCAATCCTGAAAGAACCATATTAACCTTGGAATATGCAATTAATGGCAAAAGATAAGGATACATCTGAAAATCAGGTGAAGAAATACCCATGAACTTGTTATTTAGTCATGTTGCTTGAAGTTTAAAAACGATTACTATGTGGCTCTGAGTTGTTTTGATGCTTAATAGTGTTCTGTGTTTCTTGTTTTGCCTCCTTCAGAGTGTGAGAGATGCAGCCAGCTGCACAGAAACTGTCCTTCAGAGCACGACTCAGTCCTCAATATATGAAAATATACAAAGGAGAAAATCTACAGAGAGAGAGAACTGAATGGAGTTTGGGATGCTGTGGAAGTTCAGTCTGAAATGAATTCACATTATGAAATCAAATACGCTTATGATACCTTCTGTGTATGTAAGGTTTTCATTGACGTTGCATGTTTGCATAATATGTACATGACCTCAAAGGGAATGATGTACGGTGCTGAGCTCTTTAAGACTGCCTGCCATTTATTATGATATGAAGTAGTAATGTTGGTGAGCTAACATAATCGCTGTGATGCATGTTCTGTTGGCTGTGGTTTCCCTTGGGGTCATTCGGGGTCAGGAGGGGGAGTTTGGGTTGGATGTGGGAGAAAAGGAGATTATAGGAAGTTATAGTTTTCTTTGTTGTGTTTTTACACATATGTTTTCAATTGAGGCTCCTCAGTGCATTTAGTTTATTTTTCTATTTTGCATTTTACAATAACCTATCTCTTGTAATAAAATTTAAAAATCTGGTCTCCCAAAAAAATTGTTTGCCATTGTCAGCTGTGTCAGGAGATCACAAAGATCAGTGTTACTGCTGTAACTATCATTCATTTGTACTGCCATGTCAGGCCTGTACATCTATCCAGTTTTTCTGCGTGCTTGGTCCTTTTTACTAAAATCTATATAAAATGCTTATTTGTGGTCCTTTTCTATGTTCAAACTATGCTCAACAAAGTCAGTGAAGTCCCCTTCCTTGAAATGGTGCTTAGCTCACTGTGGTGTGCTGGGCGGCTCCCAGTGTGAAAAATAGCAGCACCCTACCCCTCCCCCCACCCTACCCCCCCGTAAGCTTGCACTCTGGTCACCTCCTCTGTCTGCTTTGGCCACTGTGTGGTAGAACAAGCTTCCCGTTGTGGTCAAAGGAGCAAAGACACTGAAATCAACTGTCATTGCAGACTAAAAACCTTCCTCTTCAGGATATACCTCATTCCTACTCTCCAAATGTGAACTTTTGTTCCCTTTATGTGTAATTATACATGAGGATGTGTACTTCAGGGATGTATGTAATTATACATGGGGAGGTTTGCTTCAGTGCATGTGTTAGTATTGTATTGGGAATGGTATTTTCCTTACATTGCATATATTTTTGTTGCACTTACATGCTAATCTAGGCAAACACTTGCAATTTCAGCACTGCGTTTCGCACTGATGCTTAGTCATATGCAATTTGTGATGCCCTGTTTGGGCAACTCATCATGCCACGTTATTAGATGCACTTTTCAAGCCTCTGTATATAAGAGCATCTGCTAAATGACAACAATGCTATGCAGTGCAAAGCATTTAAAAATGTGTCATGGAGTCCAAAGTGGGTCAGTCAACTAGATGCTCGACTTGAGTGCAGGCCGAGCACTACAGCTCAATTTAGAAACTAGATGTGTCGTTTACCAGCAAGGACCACAGTGGCAGAGGCTGGTTTTGTGCCAGTGGGGATACGGCAAGGTAGGTCTGCCAGGGCTTCCTTGTCACAATGCTCACAGGCACCCTACAGCTTGTCAGGTGCATGCAAGTTGTTCAGATAAAGTCAGCTGAGCAGCACCTACCCTCTGATGAGTGCCCAATTCACTGTAGCACACTGGGGGACTTGGTGTTGTGGAGAAACAAAACATTGTTTGCAGGCAGTACCTCGGAAGATGGTTTTCTTCTCTCCTCAGCGCTACTGAACAAGGTCACAAGTTGTCATGGTGAAAGGAGCCAACGAGTCCAACGAGGATTTCATAAAGGGGAATATGCATAGAAAATGTGTCATGGGGTTCATATTTCTGCTGGGATGAGAGGCAGCTAGAGCCACATTATGTGTTGTGACAAACAAAAATTTCTCCCCTTTGTGTGTGTGTGTGTGTGTGGGGGGGGGGGGGGGGTTAATCACAGCTACATCATATACAGATACAAGAAATTCATAATATTAGCAAGGATACCAGACAAATGTGCCTCAGGACTTCTGCTCAGTTGACTCATCAGGGCAAATCTGAATAGGATGTATCTAGGTGAAGACAGAAGGAGCAGGAAAGAGTAGAGCAACTCTCCTATCCCTTTCCCTATCCTTATCTTTGCTGTTAGCTCATTCCATCACCAGGGTGGCCAAGCCTGAGAAGGAGCTGCTATGGTTAAAATATCACAACAAGCAACTCTGATAATACTACTTACAATAATAACAAATAATTGGATATTCTGTATGTTCTCGTTTTATATGCTGTCTGCTATTTCTCCTGAATGTTTTGCAATTTGCTGCACTGCTGCGGAGAAAGTGGCGCTCGATAGCGAGAAGGAGCATTTCTGTTTAATGTCACTTACTGTTGGTCAGATCATATCACATCCACATCTTCAACATGTGGGGCCTGACAGTTACTTTCAAACACTTCCTAAAATCAACCCAGAGAAAAGAAGAACTTAGAACCTAAAGTGAACTGTCATCTCAACTTCCCCCCTCACATTTCCTGGTCTCCCTACGTCACTCTGTTCTCTCCTCCTGTAAGACAGCGTCATTGTCCTGCAAGTTACACAGCTGGACACGGCTCTTCTGTGGAGTGACTTTCAGAGAGTGCTGAGTGTCTGCAGGGGTCAGAGAGTGACAAGGAGGATCTGACTCTTTACTGAGGAATAGCAGAAATGGAGGCCAGGGACACACTGCACTTCTGGGGTCTGACTCTGGTAATCCTGCCTGGTAAGAGCTGTGGTCATACTGCCACACATTTACAATATGTTCCTGTTTTAGCACACAAATTAATTTACAAGTATCAGCTTATGGCAATATTGTTGTGATAACATTGCAGTTACAGTTCATAATAACTAGACCTAGCTTTCCAAACCAGTTAATAATAACTAGACCTAGCTTTCCAAATTCTCCAGTCTCTTGCTTTGCATTCTCTGTATCCATCACCGCAAAGCTCTCTCCACAACAGAGTAACCTCCGAGTGTGATCTGTCTGTTGCTCCACTTCTGCTGCAAGTGCAAATGGTTGTGAGTCCATTCGGTACTGGCAGCCTCTGACCAAGCGAAATTCATCATTTTCATCTTCCAGGCTCATCTTGTCAAACATCATGTGCAGTTGCGTGCCAACCAGCCCCTTCGTTGTTTTACCACTAATGGCTAACAATAATTGGTTTCAACATGTTATGATGATAAAACTGATGAATGGCTGTGGACTTCTGTGAAATAAGCCAAATTTCTCAAAACCTTGCAGAAAATATTTGCAAGACCATATTTCATTAGGTTCATAATATAGGTGAACACTATACATCTCCAATTGTCTTCAGTTAACTTGCAGCATTTGCATTAAATCCTCCTTACAACCGTAACTCAGTATTTTTAATTTTGGGAAATGCAGGATCATGATCCATGTTGAAAGGCACTTGCCTTTTCCCTCTGACTTGTACGCAACAGCATTTGCAAGTGTATGAGTCTGTGCACGTCTCCATAAATGTATTCCAGGTGTCCTTGGTGGCGAATGGGCAGTATGGTATCCAGAGAAACCTATCTGTGCAGTGAGAAGATCCACTGTGATCATCCCCTGTTCATATAATCATCCTGACAAATATTATGGCAACACTCTGAAAGCGCAGACGATGATGTGGTGTCATAAGCACGAAAACTGTATAGACACCAAATATGTCTGTCGTAGTAATAATACAAATATCAGTCCTGAGTTTAAAGACAGAGCAGAGTGCTTGGTGAAAGAAAAGAAGAACTGCACTTTAAAGATTAAAGACATCAGAGACAAGGACTCAGGGAATTACAAATTCAGGTTTGAAACCAATAAACCTGAGCAAATATGGACTGGTCAACCTGGAGTGGATCTACAGGTCTCTGGTAAGATTTCCTTTCTTTTCACTAGACATATTGATTTATTTCCCAAATGTATTTACAGTTTCACACATTGCCAGAAATGGGGTGAATTATTGCATTGTGACAGATAGTCAGTAAAATATTTCTTCAGAAAAGGTGATTAAAAGTCATTTATTCTTCCAAATTCAATTCTTTCACTAGAATTACAAGTGCTGATGACCTCATCAAAAGGAAATGAGCTAAGAGAAGGACATTTTGTGAGTCTAAACTGTAAGACAAAGAGCTGCTCTCTTACCCAACCAGAAATCACATGGTATAAAAACAGCATGCCCCTCCCAGGGACAAATGCCGCTCTTCAGTTCAATAATGTGTCGTACCTTCACTCTGGAAACTACTCCTGTGCTCTCAAAGACAACATAAACACCTCATCTCCTCAGGTCATTTTAGATGTTCAATGTGAGTAAATCTTTCTTTTCCATTCAACAACATTGCAGCAAAAGTGAAAAATGTTTTCAAAGTAATGTTAGTTTTTTTTTTTTTCCTTCTTCTTCAGATCCCCCAAGGAACACGTCAGTGTCAGCCAGTCCCTATGGTGAAATATTGGAGGGCAGTTCAGTGACTCTGACCTGCAGCAGCAATGCCAACCCACCGGTGCAGACATACACCTGGTTTAAGAATAACAGATCTGTAACCTCAGAGAGAGGGTCAGGGCAGAGTTATTCTATCACTAACATCACATCTGAGGACAGCGGACAGTACCACTGTAAGGTTCTCAATACGCATGGAGCCGAAAACTCTACTGTTGTGACTTTAAATGTAGCAGGTATGTGCATATTTAATGAGTCTGATTAACAGTTCATCGCCACAGATGAAATATTCTGCAAGTGCTTCATGTTATTTATTTATTTCCAGCCAAGGCCAAGTACTACGGACCGCCCGTCATTATTGTAGTAGGAACTGTACTGGCTGCCCTGGCTCTTATTTTGATCATCATCATTTTTGCCGTGAGGTGAGACAAACTAGAAACATTTTTCTTTCATTGCTCCCTGCCATAATAATCAAGTGGTGTGTTTGGTCCACACAGATTCAGTGCAAGACCAAATTAGCCTCATGTCCACTGTTACACTGATGTTGTGTTTCTCTTTCCCCTAAAGAAGGAAAGCAGGAGCCCACAGAGAAGAGGGATGTAGAGGTGTGGGACCTAAGGTGAGATCAGGGGTTATATTGCGATTTCGCACGTACTGTGAGCAGAATATCCTGGCCCCATTACCTATAAACATTAGGAGCTAAAATGTCAAAAGATTTTCTTTTCAACCTCTGCAATGCAAGTAATTCTTCATCACTTTACTGAGAAATAAGTATGCCTTTGTATGAATACACACACATACACATCACATATGCATATATATGCATATCTTTCAAGATATATTCTATATCTTTCAATTGTATGTCTTTATCTTCCATGCAAAGGCTGCTATGGACAACATTTATGCCAGCACTGCAGAGTTCGACCTCCCTTACACAGAGCACTGCGAGCAGAACTTCTCATCCCAGGAGGAGGAGATCAGTTATGCCGCTGTTAACTTCAAAAGGCAAAGATCAAAGAGGTGCGAAGCATTCCACAATCAAATGCAAGTGCAGAGGCAGTGTTTGCACAAACTAATGTAATTAAGATGTAACTGATGGGCTGCTGGCTATAATGACGGCCATCCGGGTGTCTCGGCAGGTCATCTCTCCGACAAGAACGTCCAGAAGATGTCGCCATCATCTACAGCACAGTGAGGGCTTAGACCACAGAGGACCTTCAAGCAGGTATCCATGGAGGAAGGCGTGAGAGTGAGGGCAGAGCTACGGTGGAGTGGTGATCATGGCATCGGAGTCCGGAAGGCAGTGTATTTTGCTCATGCTCTCAGGGTGCAAAATTCAGTAAAATGAAGGCCATACGTCCTTTATTTTTTATTATTATCCCTGACAGAAAGCAGTGCAATAGGCCAAGGGTATGGCGTTTTTACCCAGCAAAATATGTAGATTAAGCAATGTGAGTCATGATGGTGCTCATTTCTGACTGCTTCAACCAACAAAAAAAATTGTTGTAAATGGAAAAAACAATCTCCCATCGACTTAATAGTCAAATTATTACATGCATCCTGATGTCTCTGTCATCCTTAAAATGATTTGATGTGAAGTTTTTAAAATTCACATTAATGCACAGAACAGTACAGGCCATGCTTGTTATCATTTGGTAGAAGTGGGCTATAAAAGCCACGTACTATGCTCTGTTAAATGTAAAATGACCTTTTATTCAGGGTGGTTTATCAAATAAAGTCTGATCAAATACAAGTAGGACCTTCGCTGTGTGTGTGTGTATGTAGACCATGGAGACCATGGCAGGTCTAGAAAAACAAAGCAGAAGCCATGAAATAAAGACAATGACTAAACGCAGCATATATTTGCCTTTACCTGAATTTCAGGACTGGAAATGTTGTTGTTGTCAGTTGATGGTGTGTGTGCATGTGTGTGTGTGTGTGTGTGTGTGTTGCCTTTGCATGATGTGTAAAATAAACAGATGAAATCCTGAGGTCTGAGTCCTGTGTGATTACAGAGCTGTCATTGTTAACTATTGCAGTGCTTTCCCTGGTGAACTGGAGGATGGGGAGTAACATTTAAAGGTCCCAAGTGTGGGACAGGTAATGCTGGGGAAAGCCCGGGGGGTTTGCAGATCAGCAATAGCCACATGCACAAGTCATTTCACCCACGACAGCCAACCTACCTTCTAACCTCACTGGCTGACCAACCACCAGCTTTGGTGACAGCAGTATAAGGCTGACGATGGTGGTGAAATTATGAGCACTACGCAGAACACGTGCTTTTAATCAGCCGCAACCCCCAAACCCCCCACTCTGCGCCATATTCTCCAGCGGTGCTGTGTTTCCAGTATCATGTTTGCCGTCTGGCAGAGATAACGGTCAAGATAAATGTTTTCGAGTGGATACATCAATTCCGATACTCCTGACTTACACACGAGTACGCATGACTTCTCTTGTCATCTGTGTTAAATAAAACTACAAAGCAGACAGACGGTTTCAGCATTTCAGTGGAACCACAAATTCTTAGTAACCAATACACAACTCATGAAGTTGAGAAGACGCATTTTTTTTTTTTACACGGTTGCTCAATTCTGAGCATGTCAAAACATTTTCACACAACATAGGCAGTTGCTTTATACCTTACTTGAAGGCACTCTACACTTACTGAATTAAAACATTCAGGGTCATACTGAATGAACATCTCAGTGACTGCTTGGTGTTTGATCATTTTTTTTTTTTAAATTCAGTCAGGCCTTGAGATGAGAGAGGGCTGGGTACACTTTCACAGCAAATGATCTCAACTAATTTAACTTACAGAAGAAAAGGGGTAGAGATATTCGGCAAGTCAGAAAATGAGGATTTGGTTGTGACAGCTCCATGCACACACACACTGCACAGACAGCAGGTCAGTGACAGGAGACATTAAATATGACAACAGAGCATATGAGAAGTGTGTGTTGCAACATAAATATCCTGCAATGAACACGCTTTTATAGTGTACCAGAGAGCAGGAGGCTCAGCTTGTGGGTAACAGGTTCTTACATTAGCTGTGGTTTATACCGTGGCAGTAATGAATTCTTGTACTGCCATTTAACACTACTACTTTACAAATACTTTTATGCTACAATGTTTATAAATGCATGTAAACACACCCTTACGTGGCAGTGCAAACAACCCATCAAAGCATGCAGTAATTTAAATTTAGACATGATATGATCCAATGTGTGAATTACACTTGTTTTCACCATGCGTTACCAAATCCTATGCAACATTCACAAGAGCTGAGTGTTTGTATGTCTGCTTATCTGCTGTGCTTAAGAGCACTGCTAAAAACTGCTATACTATCAAAAGCTAACAAAATCTCCTAAGATCACGATCAGCACTTCAATATAAATTCATGATGTGGAGACCAGTGGACAGAAATCCTGCCTGATGCCAAAAGCTTAAATTAAAAGAATGATCTGTAAAAGAGGTGTATCTGACAAAAGTCCTGTGATCCAGAGGAAGTATGTGAGCTGAACAAGAATTCACAAGTCTTACTGGAGACAGGAAATCATAGCCCTCCAAGGTGTCAAGCTAGCATGGACATGGCTCAAATTCTCCTTCTAATAATGACTGATTTTAAATGTGAAAACAGCACTGCAGAAGTGTCTGAAATTTAAACGAACACTCAGACAATTCAGCAATTCATAAGCCGTTTCTTATCAATAAAAAAAGTTGATATCCTTTCTGTTATTTTGCAAATGTGTCCTTGTAAGTACCGCTTTCAGTTTTAATCAGACAATTACGACACTACAACAAACCTGGTTAACAGGTTCCTCAACGCAACTGTGTTGACATGACTTTAAAGAGACCAGAGGCCAAAGCAGGATAAATGACTTCGCAATCTTAACTTCTGTAATTATTATGAAAATATTGGGGCATTTAAGTTTCACAAAGTAAACTCAACCAGACTTTTTACCATGAAAACTCAACCAGGAGAAATAAACCTGCCAAAAACCAGGCAACTCAAAGCCTGAATTGGAGGTATAAATCCACCTCTTCCAAACCAATCAGATCAGACATTGCCAATATTGAAAAAACAGTAAAGTCTATTAACGAGAGACCCCATTCACTCGGAACCTTGCCTCCTGGCAGCTCTGCATTTTGGTTTTGAAAGAGTATTCAAAATAAATAACTAAACATATTAATTAGAAAGTATTACACAGGGTATAGAACCAAAATGTGTATTAAATGATCAGTGACAAATAATTCAGTGCACAGCAAATGAACAAGTTGCTTTAAAAATGAACTGTAAGAATGAGACAAACCTTAATATGATGAGATATAATACGCTCCATGACAAATATCTGTCAGCTTTACAGTATTAAATTACATTTATATGACTTAAACGTTGAAAGTGCATGAATGACATTATTAATTCAGTTACAATAAACTTAATATTATATTTTACAAATACATAATGGGTGTAAAGAATTGATTGGTTAACTTTATCTTCATAACCCAAACAGGTTATTAGATTACATGTATTTTAAGATTTTAAAAGAGTGCTCATTTATGCATCATATGCGCAAATTTATATGAGGCTGACTTTGGCAGGCACATTTTTTTCCATTTTTTTCCACATTTTTTCCACATAGTCTGAACTCAATCTTCTGTTAATATTTTCTTCTTAGATAGACTGAGAATGCTCCACTTTTTCTTCCCCATTTTCCCATTTCTGTAAGTGATCGAGCACATGCCCACTTTAAGATTTCACATGCACACACACTTAGCTTAAATTGACGAGCCCTGCTTGAGTTAATGACATTAAACTTAAATAAATGTGGTTATTCACAGCTAAGGTGAGCTGGACTATCAATTTCAAAAGATAATTTGAACTAATTTTGACTGAATTAAAGCTGGTTTTTAAAAAAAAAAAAAAAAAAAAAAACAGGTCATGCCTCTGTACCTAACAGAAATAAAACTCCAGCAAAAACACTCATCCTTCTTTATAATACTGATAAAAAAACTTTTGTCGTGGCTCACAACCACACATTGTCAACTTTAAGGACAACTGATAAAATTCTGTTCTGTGTCAGAAGGACCAGGTGGTGCTTCCCCGGCCCCCCCACCCCCCCAAAAAAAAATACACACCTACCACAACAGCCAGTCCCTTACAGACTGCAATGTAAATTCAACTGCCGTAACAATACTATGTAAATACTAGGGATGGGACAATATATTTACCTCACGATTCGGTTCAATACACGATATGAGGTTCGCGATTCGATATCACCACGATTCGATAGAGCCTAATAACAGTTCAGTGACAAAGTATGACTATTCAGAATTGATACCTAATTTTTAGCCATACAAAATACAAAATAAATTCTCATTTGAATTAAGTTCTCTATTAGATAAAACATAAAGAGATCAAAGCAACAACAGACATTCTTTTAAAGATCAGAAATACAACAAAAGTGTCATAAATACAACAAATAAAATAAAAGTTACAAGTAAAATAAACATTCAACAATAGTTGTCTACATTTAGGCTGATCCAGTGGATGGAAACCAGTATCTCCTATCTATCCACAAAGAAAAAAAAATTGTCCTGACAAATATAAGCTTGCAAAGACCTCTGCTATAACACACTTGGCAGCTTTGGTTGTTTCATAATGTTTAAAAAATATGGAAATGTGACAAAATACAGAAAACAGCAGAGAAAAGGCAACAGACAGGAGAGGAGATGCAAGAGCTGAAGAAGCCTAAGGTTAGAATTCACACTAGGGGTCCAGCAGTCCCACAGAGCCTGAATTTTTTATGTTCAATTGGAAGCTCACACTCACACACTGTATGTGCATGCATATCAGGGCTGTACAGTGGAACAGTTTTGCTCGCATTTGCAAATAAAAATTATTGCGTGTGAAATTAAATATTAATCCACTCGCACCCTTGCGATCAGTCTCTGTAAGCACCAAATTCATGTTTGATATCAGAATATACACATTTATTAAAATAAATACTTACATGTAATTTGAATCTAGTGTTCCTAAGTAACAGTGCTTATTGCAAAACCCTTATATTTTGACTGTTTACATGATTGTCACTTTAAGAGAAAGACGCGGATATTGGTTGATGTGGTAATGCAATGAAGCAAATTTGGCGGTATTTTCTGTTTTGTTTACAGTGGAGCTGCATGGTTTTCTTACCCTGTCGAATTACAAGTTTAAGGAAGAAACATGTAACAAAGTATAAATTTATTATATCGGTTTCTACTATGTACTCTATTTGTTTTTGCATTAACGAGATTAAATTAGTTTTGTTTAACTCAATCACGTGTCAACCTAAAGTTCGTTTATGGCTAGAAGTACAGCATACAGTATCTGTGCAATATGCAAATCGGCGACAGAAATAAACATTAGCTACCTCGGCCTACTAGTCAAGGCGTTGCAGGGACATGTACAATGAGTGTCTTCTACACAACTTCATTAGCTGCTCATAAATATGTTGCCAAGGACGTGGTGGAGATACGGTCCAGTATGATAGGTAACGCAAAGACTATCTTTGGCTAGCTCGGACCAAAAGCAACAATGAAAAGATATTTCTTGGTTGTGAATGGGCAATGAGACACAAGTGAACTTCATATATGTAGGTAAAGCTCTACTTGCACTAACTAGTTACTAGCACATCATTGGGCAAGAATAGGGTACAATACAAAGTAGCAAATATCGCGGTATCATTTTCTGACTTACAAAATGGATCATAATATATTTGAATCGCAATTTACCGAATTCTGATTTATTGTCCCATCCCTAGTAAATACTGTCATCATTTTCGATGTTTTGTCTTATGAACAACCTGTTCACTTGTGTTGGCACTTAAACAGATTATCATTATTCATTTATTCAGAAAAAATGTACAACGAACATGTACAACGAACATGAGTCAAATAACCTCTCAGAAATCATGGAAGGAGTCATTGAAGGGGGAAGCATGTGTTTGCCTTGCCTCTCGTGAGACACAGGTGGATCACAGTGTGTTAGTGTTTCAGATTGATTGTGTAAGGTGGTCAAGGACAACTTGTGGAGGGACATTAGGAGAAACTGAGTTCCTGACCTTCTCCCAGCTCCTCTCACTGTTGAAGTTGATACGATATGACTGACTGAATGGTACAGTCCCCTAAAAAGAGGGAGAGAGAGAGAGAAAGAAAGAGTGAGGGAGAGAGAAGAAACAGGGGCATGTCGATGCAGTGGCACAGCAGTCACGTAGCAATTAACAGAGATAAACACCTACTGACCTACCTACCAAAAAATTTGCATGTGCAGTAAGCAGAATGCAAACACAACACCAGACCACAGAAGACAACCCGACAAGGAAAGCCCTCAAAGAGAAACTGACTATAGCCTCATCTTCACTCTCTTTGTGGGGACCATATTGAATTTATGAAGCCTGTCCGGTGGTACATACCAAGCTGAGTATCAGTCACACTCACAGTCTGTTTGTGAGGTGGAAGTTGTCACTCTGCGCTGGAGGGAGGGAGCCGCTGGGGTAGGGGCGGTCACAGTGTGGAGGAGTTGAGAGTGAACGCTCTTGTGCCTTTGCAGTCCAGAGGCCTTTTTAAAAGTGTTTCCGCAGTGCTGTGTGTGAAAGAAAGCGAGACGTACACACATAAGCCCAGTGCTAAACGCTCCCTCCACACACAGTACAAAAAAAAAAAAAAAACAGAAGGAGGTGAGAAGGAGGTCCCTAAAAAAAAAAAATTCACCAACACATAACCAGCACAGACCACATGTTTTCACTTCTTCAGTGAAATGCTTTTAAACATGAGTCCTTGAACATCGACATTCAACATCAACAAACCAAAATACAGATGTCACTACAGCTTGTAGCTTGTAGCACCAAACTACTATGTAATAATTTTACAGGCAGTTTTCAGCTCAGCCTTTTTCAACACAACCCAATGCATATCATGACATAAGACATTTCAATGGCTGAATACCCCACTAGTTCTAACAAAATGGCTTAACAGCTGTATTTACAATGTTGTTTAAACTGACAGGCTGCTGTCACTGTCATCATCATGAAAAACAGGGCTTCTCAGAGTCCTACACTGTTCATGCTGTGTTCAGATGACTGTAAAAGAGTTGAGCCTGTGCTTGATTCCAAGGGCCATCAAACTGATGTCCAACACTAATGATGCAAGACCAGTAATTATATGTGTCCATACATTGCTGAACTTTCAATGTAAGATTTTTTTTTTCTCTGTTTCTCTCAGATGTTAATATGTGTCGATCATTGTACCTGTGCCTCAGCTGTCACTGAACTGTGGAGCAAATTTACTCTTTGAAAGGCAACAGGATGACCCCTGGCCTAAACTGATCATGGAATATTTTTATACCAGCAGATGCCCTGTTAGAGTTAGGCACAACCATGGACTGCAGGCAGCACTGTGTTAGATACCCAGTGCCAAAAGGCCTGTTCTGCACAGTCAGATATACAGAGAGAAAACAAGGTCTTAAACCTCTTTTTTTCCCATTTTACATCCATGTAAAATAATTGCATTTACAAAAAAAAGAAAAGAAACTAGACATTACTCCTAATCAAAAATTACAGCTTTTACATTTACTTGCATAAGATGCTACTTCAAAATTTCCTTTCTCTGGGTTAAAATCGTTTTGTACGTTGTTGCTTATTTTAATGTAGAATTTGAGTTTCTGTCAAATCTCAGTCCACAGGTCCAGTTTGTGGTATATATTGAGGGAGCCTGCAGGGTAGGAATTACTGGTTTTGGTCTCTATCTTTGTTGGGGTTCCATATACCATATCATATACCATACAGAGGTTTTCTGTATCGGGAACCCCAACAAAGATAGAGACGAAAACCAGTAATTCCTACCCTGCAGGCTCCCTCAATATATACCACAAACTGGACCTGTGGACTGAGATTTGACAGAAACTCAAATAGAATAGCAAAGGCCAGAGCATAATGGCAGCAGGTTCAGACACAACATACACACACAATCCCTCCAAAGCTAGTAGCTACGCTCAGCCCCAGCGGAGAGAGCAGCACCTGGCAGTGGTAGGGCCTCTCATCCGTGTGCAGCCTCTGGTGCTGCTGCAGCTCCTCCCGGCTGTGACAGAGCTGGCCACAGTGCCTGCAGACGTGGCCCCGGGGGCCCAGGAGGGTGGGGTGGTCCCTGCGCCGGCCACGACGCCTCTGCCTCGCTACCGCCACCATCTGCTCAAACCCCTTCCCGCACAGGGCACACTCGCAAGCCGGAGGGGGTGAAGGGGAGGGAACTGAAACCGTGGTGGGAGAGACAGCATGCTTTACTCTGACCACATACAGTGAGAGAAATACAAAACACTGGAGGTGAGACCTTATGAAAAGTCAACCACACAGTAGTTAACCATTTTAAGTTTTAACTTTTGAACTTCTGCATGTGAGCACGGAGGTGCATGCACACTCTCCTCGCACCTCTCTCTTCCCCCTCCTCTTCTCCTGGATCCACCTTGATCCTCACTTTGACCACACCCCCTTCATCCTCATCTCCTTCTGTCCCCCCATTCAGGAGCCGTGAATGGCCGTCGAGGGTGGGGCCTGGAGCTGCGCAGGGATTGTCTTGAGACATGAAGAGCACCCATGTAATGAGGAGTGACTGAAACGTGCACAAGTGCAGGAGTCATGCAGCCTGTGGGACTGTGGTGCGAAACTAGGTTGGTCTGTGCCATCTCTCACCTTCCTCACATTTCTCCAGCTCTTCTTCCTCTTCTTTTTTAATCTGCACTGCCATCACCGCTTTCTCTTCCCCCTCTCCCTCACCCCCTGAGTCTGTGGCCGTGAGGAGCAGTGGAGGGGGCGGGGGGCAGCCCGGAGGGTGCTTGGCATTCATGTGGCGCAATTTGGTCTTGGCGTCTCTGAAAAGGAAGTTGCAGTAGGGGCACTTGTGCTGCTCGGAAAGGACTCGGGGGCAGGGGGACGGAGGCTGGGCTGAAAGGTGGGGATAAACAAAAAAAAAGGACTTTACTGACCGTCCTTTTAGCAGATTTCATCATGTTTTCCATTTTTTTAGAGGGGATTATTTGGTAGCTTGGCCTGCTGGTCCAACTAAAAATAACACAGCTACTGAAGACCACCCTTCCTTTGTGCCAAATTTGCTCTCACCCTCCTTCATACGTGAGCTCAAGAAATGGAAACAACATCCTCCCTGAAAACCGCCTACCATCCGGGGCGCTCTTCCTCAGCTCCGCCTCCCGCTCTTCGTCCTCCGCCTCCTGGCCCTGGAGGTGGGCTCGCTGGTGGGCAGAGAGCTGGCGGGAGGAGGGGAAGGTGCGGTCGCAGCGGCGGCAGGCGAAGACGGTGCGGCCCCTCAGCTGCTGCCAGTACAGCGCGGGGTGCTGCAGCCGCATGTGCTGCTGGCTGGTCTGCAGGTCTTGGAAGGTGATGAAGCACTGAGGACACTGCAGGGATGAGGCGGCTGGGGGGGCGGAGAGATGGGCGGATTAATAAAGATGATTGGACAGGGTTAATAGGTACAATTGACAGTGGATGAAGTTGAATGGGAACAATGCAAAGGGTAAAGCCTACAGCAGGTTGGAAATGAGGGTCTGACGTATCGTAGTATGCTTGGTTTCCGTTGCACAATTTAACTTGTGGTAGGGTTTGAATGGTGCTATTCTCACATTCACTGGTCTGGGAGTGTTGTTAGCCTCGTCTGACACTGTTGCTCATTTAACTTAAATGGATACACTTACGTTCCACTGTGCAGTAAATCGCTCTGGATAAGAGCATCTGCGAAATGCATGCAATGTAATGTAATGTTTCAACCCATTTTTCTAAAAATACTGTTTGCTAGCCTGATACAGCAGCTCAAGATTTCCGATACATGCGTGAGCAGCATGAATTAATTCCCTGTTCAGATATCTGCTTTTAACACCTCCCCTCACTCACGCGTCTGTTGAGGTTCCTCCGCAGCTGCGGGTGTGGCCGCTGGAGGCGCTGGCAGCGGAGGGCGAGGGAGCGCGTGGGCGCGGCGGTGGGCCAGGAGCTGGGCCAGCGAGCGGGAGGTGTGGGGGCAGTCGCGGCAGGCGTAGCGGGACTGGCGTACGTGCCGACGCTGATGGTTGATAAGGGCGTGGGACTGGATGAAGCTGTCCCCGCAGACAGGGCACTGGAACGGTCGGCCCTGGGAACGAGCATGTTATCATTAGTCATCATCAGTGCAGGGCTCGCAACCGGAAAGGTTGCTGGTTCAATTCCCCGCTGGGGCACTGCTGCTGCAGCCTTGGGGAAGGTACTTCACCCAGAATTGCCTCAGTAAATACTCACAGATTAAAATGGGTAGCATGTAAAACTGTAAACTATGTCATTCGCTCTGGATGAGAGCATCTGCTAAATGACAATAATGTAATCCAATGTACTGTAATGTCAAGACTGGGTACTACAAACAGCATTTGGTTTATGCTGTGTGCGGGTGGCTGACATACTAAGGTTACACAGGAGGCTATAACATACTCACAGGCTGCAGTAACAAATACCCTGGTTTGCTGCTGTGTGGATGTTGTAAAATCACTTTGACTGACCTGTGTTATCTATCATAGGTGCCATCTAGTCTGTTTTAAATTACTAAAGCACTGTTCTAACACAAAAAGAGCATTCAACGATACTGTGAAGCCCACTTTTTGAGGTGTTTTAAATTGTCGGAAGCATAACCTACTTACAACTGTGAACCACTTCCATGAAAGCACGTGAGTTTTACTCAAACTTTATTAAAAGTGCACTGTGCATAGCATGGCACAGGCACTGCACACCGGATGATCTTTACTTATACCTTCATCAGAACATACACTGTCATCTCTGGTGCCATGCAGAAGTTCCGCAGTGACGCCCCCGCAACTCACCAGGGGGTGCTGAGAACGCTGGTGCTCAATGAGTTGCCGTGACGACGAGCAGGGCAGGCCGCAGAGGTGGCACCTGAGGCGAGAGCGTGCCAGCACCTGCTCCTGGTACTCCTCCGGGTGGGAGAGGCGCATGTGGCGCCGCCTGGCCCGTCCGTCACCGAAAGCTGCCCCACACTGCCTGCACAGCAGCCAAACTGAGGCAGAGAGTGAGTCACCCGATCAGACAGCGACATCATCTGCAGATACCGTATGCAGACCACTTGCAAACAAATTGACCCAGACCCAGTAAAGTCGCTGTTTAAAAGCCAGTCAGATAAAGAAATTAACGACAATACCATATACTGCAGAAAAGTATGGGATGGCAGGTTAGCATAGTACTAAGGAACAGGGCTGGTTCAATTCCCTTTTGGGGCACTGCTGCTGTACCCATGGGCAAATGTACACTAGTAAATATCCAGCTGTATAAATGGATAACGCTAAAAGTGTAACCCATGTAAGGCACTCTGGATATGAACATCTGCTAAAAGACAATACTGTAATGCATATCATCTTGGAATCGTTACAGTGTTGACTGAGTGGAAAAAAAAAAAACAGGGAATAAACTGCGGTTACTACATCCTGTATATACATCCTCCCAAATTTCTCCGCCTGGGGATCAATAAAGTGTTATCTTATTTTATCTTATATGCTAGAGCGAGGTGGGATGTACAACTACAGCTAATAGACAAGAAGAAGTTCATCAGCACCCACACCATACTTACCACTTTTAGGGACCTCAGCTCCACTGACGTCCGACTCCCGCTCTTCCTCCTCCTTCACGCCCACCATTAGTCCACCACGCTTGTCTGGTTCATCTCCTTCTATTTTGACTGATACCTGACACACCTCCATCTCTGGTCGCTGCCACAGGAAGAGGTGAGTGACTGTGATCTATCCCTGGCTACTACAAAGTGTTTCAGAACCCATGGAGAGTCATAAACTAAGCACGCAGCCAGGTTCTGGTGGATGTTAGTACATCTTTTTCGTTTCACGATTGTATTCGTCCTCCATCATATTTTTGCATTCCACTTCCCAAATTTTTAACACATTACAACAGAGAGAAGACAGCCACAAGCACTTTCATATTCCTGCAGTGAAATGAGCATACGGTTTTTTTTCCCCATAACTTGCAGCGTCTTGAGAGACCACAACTTTAATTCAACTCATAAAATCCGACAATAAGCAGGCGGAACTGAATGCGCGTTGCTATAGCTTAAGTTTTTGAGCAATGAAGCTAACTACTGTGCTCGCTAATCGGCCAACCACTGCACTTAACTTACATCTTAAATGACATGTAAAAATACATATAAAGTTATTCTGGTTTGCCCAGCGGGTAAATAAATAGTTCGTATTTTACGATTAACACTAACACTAATACTAATCTGGCCAGTAAACCAAATCGTAGTATATTCTGATCATAGCTACACAGCTAGGCAGATATGAGTTCTAATTAGGATATATTGTTGGCTAGCTGTTATTTCTTTACTCGGCTAACTTGGTGTTTGTCTGTGGAATACAGTCCGCATTTTGTTCAGTGAATGACGCTTTATCGTTGTAAACACAGTAGAAAGCTAACGTGTTTTACGGACAGCTGGGTGGATAATTTGATAGAACCCCGAATATACACTCAACATAGTCGCGGGAAGATGACGTTAGGTAGGGTCCTGCAGCAGCCCAGTAGATGAGTACAAAGAACTCTTTGGACTTTAGGGCGCTTGACTGTGCCGCTGGACTGGAGGGTTAAATTAACTGGCACTAGTAAGAACGGGGCGGAATTTGATGATGCAGCCTGGCTTGCTTGTACAGTCGTGTTTTAAACGCTGTTTAATCACCTCCAAAAATAAATAAATAAATAAAAGTAACTGATGATACATTAACCGCATCTGTTCTGAGGTAAACAGTAGTTTCTTAATATAAGCGGCTTTGCTCTTAAAGGACTTCGTAATGCTTGGAATGGCCAGCTTTGCATAAAAACGCGGGCACACACAATTTTCTCTAAAAGACTATAACAAAATATAAAAGCTTATCTAGGAGATGTGTAATATAACTGTATCCTGTAAACTGGTTTGATTGCAGTATGATGCTATGCATTCTTTATAAATTCAGATGAAACCATGGCTTTATACAGAAAACGTCAATCTGTCCCTTTTGCAACATACATATATATAAACATACACATAAATATAAAGAAAACACATCTTATAAAATACCAAAACAGAGGATGTACTAACCACGTCAGTATTAAATAGCAAAGGCAACTATAAAAATGAACATGGATAGCAGAGCACATTTTGATACTTTTATTCCACATTCAGTTGCTTGTTTTTCCAACATCAGAAATATTGTCTTGTTCTTGGCATCATCAAAGTGCTACATTGAGCCATTTGAACGTGAGTTCTGTTGTCTGTGGTTCTGTAACTTTAAAAAAGAGAAACAGGAATCAAATTGTGTGGGTCTCTCCCCTTCTAGTCTTAGTCGGTCATGATAGCTTTGACCCAGTCAATATAGCGGCAGACATTGGCATACACCCCAGGGTAACCACTTTCTGCACAACCGTATCCCCAAGACACAACACCCTGCAGCTTGCCATTGCACACCAATGGGCCACCAGAGTCACCCTGTAGGAGAGAAAGTAAGAGGTGCAAGGGTGTGAATGACAAAACTGTACTGAGAGGAAAGTTAACACAGGCATAGTGATTTGACAGGGGACATTCAATGAAAGCATGCACCAATTTGATTTTAACCTTCAAGTTGCAAGAGACTGAAAAACATGACAAGAATGTGAGAACACCATCGACATAACCCCAGCACCTGCAACAGAGGGTTACAACCAAAAATGTATGGTTGGACACCATTATCCATTCAAATTTGCATCTATGGAAGGAATGTATGTGCACACAAACCTGACAAGAGTCTTTGCCTCCCTCCAAGAATCCAGCACAGAACATGTTGTCAGTAATGAGGCTGCCATAGGCGTTCTTGCACTGAGATTCAGACAGGATGGGCAGATCCAAGCACTGCAACACTGACGCATAGTTCACTAGAAGACAAAGTTGCGTCTCATCATGCTCATCATTAAAGCCACACCCACAGGGAAATGCAGTTACAAATTACAGTACAATGTGGAACAGAATTTTTAATGTCATGCCACTTCAGTTCTGGCCAATCAAAATCAGCTGAATTTTTTTCAAGTAGATGAAAGTGACAACCAAGTGTGAAGGCTGTTGACTTCACAGTTAGTTATGTGTCAGACTGCCAAGAACTAAATCATTACATTTGTTATTGGTTTAGCAGACGCCCTTATCCTGAGCACACTACATTGGTTATATCACCCATTTATTCAGCTAGATACTTATTGAAGCAATAGATGTTAACCTATCTTGCTTAAGGGTACAGTAGAAGACCTGCTCCTTACCATTATGCCCACACATACCAACTAGCAAAATTTATTCAGAAGGGTAATTTCCACAGCAAATCATGTGGGGTAGAAGACCTGCTCCTTACCATTATGCCCACACATACCAACTAGCAAAATTTATTCAGAAGGGTAATTTCCACAGCAAATCATGTGGGGTAGCAGTGTAGCACATTGGTTAAGGAGCAGGACTTGTAACCGAGAAGTTGCCCATTTGATTCCCCGCAGGGGCACTGCTGCTGTACCATTGGGCAAGAAACTGTATTGTGTATATCCAGCTGTATAAATGGATAACATTGTAAAAACCTGTAATTGATGTAAGTTGCTCTGGATGCTAAATGCCAATAATGTAATGTAATGTAATGAATGGATAGTGCCCCCCTCCCCTTCTCACCTCCAGTGTTGATCTGATTGCCCCAGCCAGACACCAGGCACTGCTCGCCAGTCCGAGCACAGCTGGTTGCCAGGGTGATGGGTTGCACGTACTGGTTGAACGTAGCTGGCTCACTCAGCTTAATGAGCATGAAGTCGTTGTCGTAGGTGTTTGCATCATAGCCAGGGTGAGGAATGACCCTTGCAGCCCAGATTCTCTGCTCTGTCCCCTCCTCCCTCTGTATGTTGTGCTCTCCGAGGTGGACCGCCAAGCGAGGAGGGCTGAGGGTTGGGTGTGTGGCAGCAATTGTTTCACATTCTCATCATTACATTACATTACGTGCATTTAGCAGACGTTCTTATCCAAAGCAACTTCCAGCACAATAGAATGTGTATCCATTCAAGTTAAAATGATAAACTTGATAAGGCAAGCAACACTCACAGACTAGCGTGTGTGAGCATAACACCATTCAAGCCCTACCACAAGTTAACTACAGAAGCCAAGTGCACAACATCACAATACTACACATAAAATAAACATCATATCCTAGAGGCAGCAGGTGTTAGGGGGTGGGGACTGAGGTGGAACCAAGATGCAGTCTGAAGAAGTGGGTCCAGTCTGCGACGGAAGATGGCCAGCGATACCGCTGTCCTAACCTCCGTGCCGCCACTGAGGGATGAGTACAGACTGGGATCATGTGTGAGAGGAGCGACCTCGTCGGGATGGGACAGTCAGGTAAAGGCGAACATCTACACAAATGTGCATGGATTTCAAATTGCTCAGGGGTTTATACAAGGGTTTGTGAGGGGATCAAGGACATTGCCATATATACATAGATGTATAATACTCCCTATAAAAATTTTTTTTTTTACAGTACAATATCATTTAGTAGACTTATTAAGAGCAACTTACAAGGTGCAATTACAAGGTTTGAGTGTGTTTTCTTACATGACAAAACAGAATAAATCAAACACCACCCACAAAGGACACACACGTATCCAGAGTTCCTGGCAGACTGGACACATTGAGTGACCATAAAAATGTTATATACTCACGGGATGTAGCAGTGGGCTGCCGACACAACCCACCACTCGTTGATCAGAGACGCCCCACACCAACGCACCCCGTTGTCATATGTGAGGTACGCCTGCCATGGCTGGGAGTGGGGGCGACATTCATTCCCCCCGATGATCTTATCCTCGCCCCAACTGCTCCCAACTGCCACACATCAAGATCAATATTACTGATTGAAGGCTGTTTTCCAGCCTAGTTGGTAACAAATGTCAATATACTAAAAAGGATACTACAGTACCCTCTATTCTGCAGTCAAAATATGATCCACCCACACATGCTTGACATCTCTGACAAATCTTTAACACACTGAGGGTGGAGTACTCACATATTAGAAATTGTGTTAAACCAACAAATAGATTCTACTTGGTGCGTTTGTGTGCGAGCAAAATTGTATGGTCCCAGTCTGGCTTACTCACCGACAGCCAAAATTACCAAAGCTATTGCAGCAATCATCCTCATCTCGGCTTGATCAAGCGGTCTCAAATGTAGAGGTATGCGAAATCAAACCTGGGTGTATATATGTGCAAGGTGTAGCACAGATCCTCCTCCCAAGCAGCACCTGACCCCACACATTCACTACAATATGAGCTGGATGAGATAAACAGCTAAAGATAGAACCTATCAAATTATTGGAAAGATAAAATGCCAAACAGGCAAGAGTTTTGTTGTGAAATATTCCATCTGTACGAAACTTTCTTATCCAGTTCTTCCATGACGTGCAATAATAAGATACGGCACACATGCAGCCAGCAGTAAGCAAACTACCAGGACAACATTAAAAATGGGAGGGATGAAGGCCCTGAAACCGATATTACTGCACTGACAGCATACAAATCCAGCTTGCTAAACCACCACCAAGCAAGCAATTTTGTAGATCTGAACCTCTCTGAACATGCAGTTTATAAAACCCTCACACTCGAAATTTTTTTTGTTATGGGACATAGCATCTGTACCATCTTTATAAAAGCAAAACATATGTATCAAATCAGGCAACACAGAAATTTATGCAAAGGCATTAATGGTTTTGACTTAACAGCTAACACCAGCATCATACAGACATTCATACATAACATTATCAAAATCATGCCTTTTGTGTTTTTCACGGTTTTATTATGTCTGTGATACAAAGGAAAAAAATCCAAAAGAATACAAACATATTACAATATCGCTTAACAGCAAAAAATGCAAAACAGAGGTAAACCAGCTGATAACGTATTACATTTTATTCACATTCAGGGTTGCAAATGTTCTCCCTTAAATACCTCATTAACTTGCAACTGTGAGAACTTTCCAATAATTATAATAAAAATCTGGATATTTTTGTGAGCAAAGCTGACAGCAAACATCTAATCAAGAAACGCTTCTGAAAACAGCTTTTCCAGAGCTGTCTCTTGTAAAAAAAAAAAAAAAAAAAAAATGTTAGTGATTTTTACTATGTCGTGTCTTGTACTCAGCAGTAGTAAAAAAGGCACTCTACATTAGTTTTTGGATATTTATATTTAGCCTAAAATAAAGACTGAAGTCTAAATATAGTTTTCAAAATCATAAACATGCAACTCATTCAAATCTTTGGATACAAGCTTATTTTCTCTTTCCCCACTGTAAATAAATGTAGTTGCATCATTCCCACCCAATTAAAAAAATGTTTCTGACGGGTACAGAAGCTGCCACCTGTTTCTTTCAGTTACTAAGGTCTCTTCTATGAGTAATATTTACAAGAGCACCGTGAAGCACAGAACTGTAAACAAAGATCAAATTTAGTTCATAACTTTAAATGCGTTCAAATTTGCCAGGACTTGCAAATCCAAGGCACAATTCATGGGCACACCATATGCACCTGTCTTCTACACAATTTCCTCATCTTACATTAGTAGTTCTTTTCAGATTTTTGTAGAAGTACAATAAATCCAGCATTAACGATTTTGCTTTTAATACCAACCACTGGGCATTCTTATATGAGTGGAACATTTTCTAAAATTTTGCGGTGGGGATCTCTGCAAGTAGTTTATTGCCAAATTATTTAAATGTGAATGCGTTACAAAAATGAGGCCAATTTGTTTTAGGGTTACTTTAACTGATTCACAGTCACAGTTCCTCATAAGATCATAATCATAATGCTTAAAACAAATGGCTTTCACAGGAGAGAGACAGGAAGTGGTGAACTTAAAATTGGTCTGATCAGTTAAAAACCCTTTTCATATTTAAACCAATAATACCACATCAACACTCACATAATCCCACATACTCTAACACGTCTGAACTTCCCATTATTCCTAGCCTGTCTGATTAACCACTTAATGATACTATCTCGCCACCGCTGAATATAATATTACGACTATCCAAAACAGACAACTATGCAAACACACAACAATCATGAGGAAAAGTCAATCCTGAAACTAATCAGTATTTGGTTGTGAAGAACAAGGTCTTGTGAGTTCTGGCATTCGCCCACAGGAGCAGACCATATGCACAAGATTTACAGAGGCAAGAATAAAGGACTAAGTCTCAAGCACAGTAGAAGGTCAGTCACAGTTACTAACATGGTAAACAGATCCCTGAGAGCTCTTTGAAATGTTTGGAACCTATATCTACACACACCTATTGAATAATGACTATATGAATGATGACTATATATAAATACCTATTTAATTCATAGCTTATTTGACATAAACTACTTTGCAACTACTGACCTTTTGAACTAATGAACCTAATGAACTTTTAAGGAGAAAAACAATTTCAGTCCATTGTTTTTTGTGTATGTGTCTGGAATGGACACAGCACCACAGTTACCAGGTGCTTCAGGGAGCTGGAATTCATTTCCCAAGTGTCCTTTTGCAAACAATGCTTCCTTGACTGAACAATAAAAATCTTCTTTAAGTGGCCATTTTTTCACATTCTTGTGTTTATGGCATTCATCTATGTCAAAAGCAGCATTACCATGTGCTGAATTCATTTGAACATATTTAAATTAATCTGCCCCAACCAATATCCTGCAAACACTGAAAATCAAGTATTTCATACAATCCTGTCCTCGGAAGAGGTTAACTCAGACACACTACAGTGTTTTCTGTGTACAAATTTACAGGCACATTTGGAGTGACTCTAACAATGTAGTGTTACTTGAAATTGATTCCTGCATCATAGATATTGGAAGCTTTCCTGGAAAATAACCCCACAAAATCAGAGAGGTTAGCTAGCTAATATCAGTCCATGCTACCCCCTCTCCCATCCACTTACAGTTCACCACTTGCATGCTTCATGTAATGTAGATGCAACTCCGACTCCTGACTGAAGCAACTGCCACATTCAAAACACAACAGCTCCCCCTCGTCCTCATCCTTCTCCTCCTCCTCCTCAATGGGCTTTTCTACTCGTTCTCTCATTTCTACTGCTTCTTTCTCCCCAGCCTCTCCTTCGGACTCCTCTTCATCCACCATGTCCCCCACTGCATTCACTCCCTCTTTGTCCTTGGCCTCTTCCACATTCATCGCCATGACAATCAGCTTCTTCAATTCGGTTACTCTTCTCCTCCCAGAGTACTTCCTTATTGGAATCTCGCTACCCTCCCTGTAGACACCCACATGTTTTTTCCGGTGGGTAATGAGGTTGCCAAGCTGGGAGAAGGTCTTCATGCACAGCTGACATGTGTACGGCTTGGCACCGGTATGGGTGTTGCGGTGGTAGCGAAGCTCAGCGGGCACACGGAAGGTCTTAGGGCAAAGGTCACACTTATGACGTTTGAGGTTGTGTCCAAGCAAGTGCCTGTCGAGCCCTTTAGCGTCCTTGAAGCCCTTGGCACACGAAAGGCACCAGTATGGTTTCCGCTTGTGGATCTCCCGGTGGGCTACCCAGGTCTGGAAAGAATTGAAGGTCTTGTTGCACTGCTCACATTTGAAATTGCTGGAGACCTCCATAGTCTTGTGCAACTTCAGATGGACACAGAAGTTTGACTGGTGACTGAAGACTTTGCCACAATCTAAGCAGGGGAATACCGGAGGCTCCGTCTGTTTGTCATCATGCATTTTCTGATGACTCCTCAAGGACTCTAAGTAAGAATAGACTTTGCCACACACCGAGCAGGCATAGACCCTGTGCGAGCGGCTATA
Source organism: Megalops cyprinoides (assembly GCF_013368585.1). Lineage (NCBI taxonomy): Eukaryota > Metazoa > Chordata > Actinopteri > Elopiformes > Megalopidae > Megalops > Megalops cyprinoides. Next base: position 7,152,348 of record NC_050592.1, on the reverse strand, counting down.
GACGGCCTTTTCCTCTTCAGAGAGCATGGCAACTCGTGGGCGAACTTTGAAGACATCGGAGGCTTTGACCTCCCAGGCACTGGCAAAACAGACCTCATCATCATTATCGTTATCGTCACCTCTCCCATCGCCTTTTTCATTTCTGGGTCCTTCCTTGTTTTTATTTCTTCCATGGCTTAGTGGTCTCTTCTTCCCCTTTTCTTTTTTGCTCTGCTCCATACTCTCATGCTGACGTAGATGGATCTTGAAGGCCTCCCATCGTACGAACTGCTGGCCACAATCCTGGCACCTCATGCTACGCAGCCTCGCTGAAGAGGAAGAAAAAAAAAAATTGATCAAAAAAAAAAAAAAACTGAACCAGCTGAAAAAATGGCAACAACAACAAAGCCATTTACAATTTTAAACTTTTTATGATTAAAAACAATACCTATTAGTTGGAATCTGCATTTTATTAAAAAAAAAAAAAACAGCACAAAATAATCAGATTGAGAATATTTATTCATACATTTCAATACAACCCATTCATATTTTTTCTTTGCAAATCACCTGTCAAATTGAGGCCGAAAGTGTTTAACACAAGCCCTTTCTGAAAAATTCACTAATTTGAAGCTGATAAGTGCAAGGCATGTAAACTGCAGACTAGTGTGCAGGATTTTTTTTTTTTTTTAACTTTCAGACTCTGGCTCTAATGTAAACAGCACCCCCTATCTGTAAACAATTCTGTATGCGCACTGAAATTCTAGTGTTGATAATACAAAGCTACTGCATACTCTTGAATCTGAAGAAGCAATATTATTGGGACGACTCAGAGAAACACAAAATACAGGAAAGAGAACAAATGGCAATTAAGTGGGTACAGCGTTACTTGCATCATACAACTACCTACAACAGAGAAAGTTTGTGTCCAGCAACACAAAATCGCAGACCAAAGTGATACAGGTTAATGTTCAAATGGTAGATTAAGGCAAATCCAATAACCATCTTAACATCAAGATTTATATCAGCACAAGATTTATGCTGTACATTTCCCTTGGCTTTATGCTGTCTTTTTGTTGTTGTATGCGGTGGGTTACAATGTAACAGCTTAATCCACATCTAGTCTGCAAAGCAAGTTCTGTTGCTCTCTAAACAGCTTGTCTTTTGACCCACAGTTAATTGCATGTCCAAGTGCTTCATCATAAAACCGTGTGCTTACTTAAACATTGGCCATCAGGAATTTCTGCATACTTTCTGCTGTTTTTTAATTTCTGTGCAAGTATATATAAAAAAACCGTAAATATTTTTATAGCAAATTGTGAATTCTTAAACAATTGCTAACCATCTGTCTCATAAACAGCTCTCAACATATTCTAGTAACCAATGCAGGTTAGAAATGAGCACAGACCTATACAGCACAGGGACCGCAGTCATGACATAAGGACTATGTTTTAAATTAGAGCAAAGGACTTTCACCTCCAAAACACTGCGGTGTTCATGCCTTTAACATGAATGTTACAGCTATCAATCTACGGAGCAGATCTGAAAACCAACAACACTGTAGCCTTCACTTTCTCATCATTTGCTTAATCTAACAATGAAAGAAACAGGACTAGACATGCTAAACCTTGGAGCAACTGCACTTTACTCACAACAGATTTAACTTCTAGAATAAAAGGGCTACAACCAGCATGCATTCCCCTATAACAACATAAATACATGAATTGTCATAAGAGAAGACCACACTGGCAAATGGTTTAGGCATCTAGATCAAAAAATTCAAAAAAATCTTTGCATTAAAACATTTCCTGATTTTGAAAACTATATTCTTTTCTGTACTTACACTGGCTAAAATTAATTTTAACGTTGATTTGTAAGAAAAAATATCAACATTCTTAATTTTCAGAATCCTTTACTGCAGACTAACGTGGGAGACTTACGGAACTCATCAAATGAACAGCTTGTTAGACAAATGTGACAGGGAGCAGAGGCAGGAACTTAAGAATGGGTGTGGGGTTGGAAATGTACTTCAAGGGTCTAAGAACTGTCTCTGCTGCTTTTAGACCACAAACCACAACACACTGATACTTTTATTCACAACATACCCGAGACTGAAAACTGATTAAGATGCTCTATGAACTTTGGCATTACCTTTACTGATGATGTTCAAGTTTCTCTCTTAATAACATAACTTAATAACATGATTTAAAACACAATGTTGCAGTAAGTGCAATTTTAAACATAAGAGTCAGCAGTACAAACAGTGGAGTGATCTTAAAAATTAACGGCCAGCCATAATCGCAGGAAAAGAGGGACAGTAATTTGCTCATGCCAGTGACCTTTGACTGCATGAACGGAACAGAATACACGCATCACTGAATATCTGTTCAAATGCAGTAAACGCACTGAATGCTGGCTAGCAGAGGATGACTGTAAGCCAAAATCAATTATCATTTCCTCTGAAACACACTTTATTTTTTGAGAATTACAGTCTCACTTCATGTCAACATGTGAATTACAAAACAAGGAAAAATACACAAGAGCATCCTATTTTAACAGGGCCTTATGTTTCACATCAGGTAGCTTAGTACATCTCGACTCCTTTCCATCTTTGATTCAAGAAAACAAAACATGACATCTTCAGATTTATTGTGTGCTTAACAAAACCACAGCTACTTAATGCAGGACTATGATAATTTATTAACAAATCAAAAAAAAAAAAAAAAAACTAGAGCACCAATTTCATATTAATCAAACAGCTAAATCATCTTAAAACATTAGTATTTATATTTGCAGCTAACTTTCTGCAGGGCACTTTTACACCAAACAAACATTAAACTACAGCGAGAATTGTTACATTTCTTTTAGTAGTTGAGTTTACGCATACATCCAGTTCTAAAGGGAGCCTGAGAGAAGAGCAATATAGAAGATATTTTTCTATGACCTGAAGAGTGTATTTAAGAAGAACTGTCCCATTTCACATCTTAATTGGAATTCCATCATGACAAGTATGCAAACTACTCCATTACTAACTGGAGTCCATTTAACAGGTCCATTCCCAGTATTTCAAAATGTCTCTTGATACACTTTTGCAAGATAAAATATGAGAATATGTGAAGACAGGGAGGACACCATTTGGCCCACACTGTATTTAGGGTTTAATAAGAACTAAGGCTCAAGCGAAAACACATTACAAGTGGGAAGTCTAATGTTCAGGCATCTCAAATTTACAACGGTAAATGCCAAGACCATGCCCTCACAGTATTTCTCCAGAACAGGTTTTTTTTCTGCCAAGTGCTAGTGCTGAGTCACACAACTCAGTATTCTCCACGAGCATGCTCAATATAGTGCTGGTGCAGTTCCATCTCATTGCTAAAAGGGAGTCCACATTCAATGCATGTTAGGCCATCGATGCCTTTTGGTGGAGCTACCAAGGCTGGGTCCTTTCCACTCTCGTTCTGCTCTCTGTCATCACTCATACATTCCTGGTGATGATCGATGAGCTCGTGGATCTGACTGAAGGTCCGTGGACACAGAGAGCAGTGGAAGCGTTCATTACTACCGTGCAGTGTCTGATGCTCCTGTAAGGCAAGGAATGTCTGAAATGCCTCTCCACAGTGTGGGCACTTGTGACATGGTGGTGAATGAGTAGCGGCAGTGGGTACTGAGGGGGGCTTAAATGGAGCCGGAATTATGTCTAGATGATTCTGGGTAACATGACCCACAGAGTTAGAAACAGCCCCAGCGGGTGAGGAGTATGTGCTCAGTCTGTATCGTAGATCCGCTGGCAAACGTCGCCGTACCTCATCATGCCAAACAAGGTGCTGCTGCAGCTGTGTCTCGCTCCAGTAACCACGGCAGCAGAGCGCACAGCAATACGGCCTGCTTTTGGCTATGTCCTTATGGGCCTCTAGTCTGTCAATGCTGGGAAAATCTTTGCCGCACTTATGACACTTAAAGAGGAATTTTCTAGTATGCTCTGAAGTTCTATACGGTAGTAGATCATCCTCCTCCACTGTCTTTGGACCTTTAAATTTCCTCTTTGACACTACACAGATCTTCCTGTGATTATAGAGTGCCCCCTGAGAACTATATCGCTTCTCACACCCAGTGCATGTAAAGGGTTTCAGCAATGGCTTCAAGGAACCCGCAGTCTTTTGAGTCTTGCGGTGTGCCTGCCATCTGTGTGCCCGCAGACCTCTAACCTTGAAGAAGCGTTTACCACAGTCAGGGCAACCATGAGGCTTGAGTTTATGTTTCTTTGAAGTTATGGCAGTAGGCTTCTCAGAGTCAGGCTGGCCAGGTTGGTCAGATTCTTCACTGGAATGAACCTTGTGACGATGTTTCAACAGATCCCGCTCTGAAGAGAAGCTCAGGCTGCACTGCACACAGTCAGACGCTTTGGCATGGTGACTCTGATAATGTGCAGCTAAGAAGGAGGCACGAGAGAAAGTCTTGTCACATTTTGGACAAGACAGCTTGCTTGTTGACGGTTTGCCATCTACCACCTGAGTGGAATCAGGTGTAAATTCTGACTGTGTCTCAGCTTCAGCTGATGGGTGATGCATTTGGTGTCGTCGAAGGACGCAAAAGTAGAAGAATCCTTTTCCACATTGGTTGCAGCGGAAGGGCCCCTCATTCACAGTCCTGTCCCTCCTGGAGGTAGGCTTATCAGTTGATAAACTGCTTGCAAACTTTTTGTCTGTGTGCCACCGTCTGTGTGTACCAAGAGCCGAATTAGTACCAAAAGTCCTTCCACACTCTGGACAAATGTATGGGCCTTTATTTTCACTGCCTTCCTCTTTACTCTTGGGCTCCTGAACTTCAGGCACTGGAGGTTTGGAGTCAGCTGTAGCAGTCTGTTCCTTAAGATGAATTCTCTTATGGAAATTCAGAGCTCCAACAACTGAAAAGCTCCTCCCACACTCATTGCACTGGTATTTCCCACAATTGACAGACTTGACTGCAGTATGAGGCAAAGACATCAGTGAGGATGTGACCTCACTCTCTGCAAACACACTAGCCTGCCCTTGGCTGGGGAACTGCGAAAGGTCCCCATAACCTCTTTGCTCTTTGCCATCCAAGTTGCCCTCGTTCACTTCACTCTGGTTGCAAACATGTTTTTCACTCAGGTGACCCTGTAATTCTGTTTCACTGGAGAAATGTGCAGGACAGTGTGAACACTGAAATACATCTGCCTTAGACGGGGATTCAGACAAAGGTGAAAATGGGTAGCCTGTCTCAAAGCCATGGCACCTCATATGGAACTGGAGGGCCATAGCACGGGAGAATCTTTTTCCGCAATCTGGGCAACCGTAAGTATTTTTCTCTAGTTGTTCCACCTGATGCTGGAAAGACTTGACTGGGGGTGGGCTGCCTTGAGAGTTGTGTACTTGCTGATGCTTAAGGAAACAGGCAAGCAAGCGGTATGACTTGCCACACTCCAAGCATATGTGGTTGTCTTTCGGCACGTAGCGATGCTGCTTCATGTGACATGCCAGAATCCCCCTGTGCCGGAATCTTCTCCTACAAATGGGGCAGATGCCCTTCTTAGTAAGGGAACGAGTACGTCCATTGACAGTGCCATGGGTTTCAGGAAGGTCACTCTTCTCCTTGACCTCGCCGCAGTGCTGCTGCTTATGCTGAGAAAATGCTCCTGATGACCAAAAACCTTTCCCACACTTCTCACAGTGGTAAACCTTTGGGCCAAGAAGAGTCTTTCTTGGGTTGAATGTTTCCTTTTTTGTGCTAGCTGTTACATCTTGACTGTACCCACGAGAATGGCAGGCTTTGTGGTGGTTGTAAAGAGCCCCATGACTGGAATAAGATTTGTCACACAGTGGGCAGTTATGAGGTCTTTCTTTCTTTTTGTGGTGCTGCTGGTGAGACTGCAAAGCAGACGCTCTGGAAAACCGCATGCCACACTCTTCACATTTGAAGGAGTTCTTCTGTAACCCTGCCAGTTGGTACAGCAGAGATTTGTAGGGCTTTCGATCTTCATGCTTCCGCAGGTGGTGGTGGTGTGCGGAGAGTGTGCTACTCTCCTTACCACATTCTGAACATGTGAAAACACGCCTTTTCAAACAGTTCTCAGTGGGAACATTTCTGTCCCGGACTTTGTTACTTGCAGCTCGCCCCATAGGTCCTCTATGCCACAACCTGTGACACCGTACGGCATTAGCACTGATGAACTTTCGGTCACACTCAGGACACTGAAAACTCTTATTCCACTTCCACTTCTTTTGCTGTGGAATTTTTTCCCTGTCAACAACTTTTTGCCCAAAGTTAACTTCTATATCAACCTCTGCTTTTGATTTTACTCGATGGGGTGACTCCCCAGATGGGGTCAGAGGGGCGCTCTTTTCCTTATTTTCTTCCCTTTCTGAGTTACTCACTTCTGTAGTTCCAGTGCTTGATTCCTGCAGTGGCTCATTTTCTTCTGTTAGGGAGTCTTCTGATCCACTCATACTTACAACCTCCACAAGGAAATCGACATTTTCATTCTCGTCCACCACTGCGGTATCATTAGTTTCGCTGCAGTGCAGGTCTTCCTGATTCTCATTAGCCTGGGGAGTGTCCTGGGAATAAACCAAGGTCCCAATAGCATAGCGTTCAGGCTTTGCCTTGTCACACAAGTACAGCTTCTGTGATGGAAGTGCAGAGGCTGGAGTGGGGGTTGGCTTCTGGGATACTGTCTCAACAACATCGCCAAAAGGATTAGCGTGACAAAGCTGATGAGACTGGAGTGCTGTGGCTCTGGAGAAACGCCGTCCACAGTCTTGACACTCAAAGGCCTTCTTCTGGAGCTGGCACACCTGATGTAGGAAGGACTTTGCCGCAGTCTCTCCACTGTGCACTATCCGCTGGTGCTTGTGATACAACGTGAGTGAAAAGAGGACCTTGCCACATTCCTCACATGATAAGGACTGTCCACTGCTGCTCATCTGGGCCCGTCTGGTGTGCCAGCGCTGATGGACCGCGAGCGCAGTGATGCTGTGAAAGCTCTTCTCGCACTCGGGACATTTAAATGACCTCTTTGCATCTTCCTTTGGCTTCCCTGAACACTTGGTTTGAGAGCTGCATCTCTGGTGCGTGCTCAGGCCAGACAAGGTGCGGAATGCCCGCCCACATTCAGAACACTCATAAAGCGGTTTGTGGGTCTTGTCCTCCCTGACAGCAGAGTCTCCATTTTCCGCTGGATGATCCTGTGTGGAGACTGGCTTCTCCATGCCACTGCTGCAGGATTTAACCAGTTTGACCTCATGGCAGAGTCGGTGGGCATCTAGGGCCGAAGCGCGAGAGTAACAGCGGCCGCAGGTGGGGCACTGAAACGACTTCTTTTTGAGGTGAGCGAGCTCATGAAAAACGGACTTGGAGGCCTGCTTGTGTGAGCGCTGATGGTTGAGGCAGAGGCCCACAGAGGAAAAGGTTTTACCACAGTCTTCACATTCAAAAATGCGTTGCTTGGGTACCCCCACTGGAGCCCCTTGCTCCCGTTTGAGAGCTTCATTACGGTGCTTGAGTTGGTGAGTGAAAAAACCCCTTGAACTGGAGAATTTACGCCCACAAAGTGCACAGCATAAGGTTCGACGGCCCCCATCTTCAGAGACCAGCAGGTCATCCCATTGCGAGTCTGAGTCCAGGCAGACTATAGGGCCGTCATGGACATGCTCACGTTGATGCTCCAGGTAGGCCTCCTCCTGACCAAAGGCTTCACCGCAATCCACACAGCGGAAAAGCCAATCCCCTAAAAATAGAAAGGGGAAAATGGGAGGTCAGGGCGACTCCTGTTCTCAAAAAAAGAAAAAAAAAACAGTAACAGAAAGCCATAAATAAATATCAAAAAATGACACATTCAAGCCCCACTAAAACAAAGCAACATTCACCTTTAATAAGGAGTACAACTTATTTTTTGATGGTACAGAATTTTAAAAAAAAGAAAGGAAAAAAAAACATGAAAAAATTAAATAAAAACAAACTTAACACTCATATTCAATTAGATAAATGTCAGTCAAATATGACTGACGTGTGTGCTCACGTGCTACTCTGAGTTTACAAGTCGGCTGCTGTTGAAAAATTTACTCAGTCATAGCCCATTCGTTATAACATGCCTTTTTACATTTTTACCTTAAGTCATTCATTTTTTCCATTTTCAAAAATCCAATTCAGCATGTAGTTGTGACATATCACTCAGTGAGGAATATATAGCATATCCAATAAAACAGAGCACACAGTAACCAAGCTGGCAAAAGAAATGGAAGGCCATTCTGAAGTACTGCCGTAGACAGGTAACATATGGTTATCCAGTAGACTACGTATTAGACCTGACAAACACATCAGATACATCATCATACAATTGATTAAACATATTGTCAGCTAATATTTGATTCATTCTGTGTGCCATCCTAATGTAAACTGCTGTGCTGCAAGTTTTCAAGTAAAGGAAAAAAATATGACAATGGATAATTTTTCATATGTACACAGTAGGCTCATATTTCATTTCAATAAAAACAGTGAAAGAATTGCACATTCAATTCAATTTTGTAATAACGACAAGACCAATAAAGTCAGCCAACATTACAGTAACCTGTAGACAGTCAAAACAGCAGTGTTTGAAGTGGTTTCCAGATACAAGGAATTCAGGTAGGGATAAGCATGTATTTTAAAATGTATACCCGCAGTTTAGGAATGGCTGACAACCTTAAGTTCTCTGGTAAATTAATATCGCGACCTTTAACAATTCATCGTGTTCTTGGTTGAAGACTTTGTTCTTCTCTCTGTATGTGTGCATTAGCACGTCAAACACCTCACACTTCCCATGTACAAAGGAGACGGCATGAACATACATGAATAAAACATTGTAAATGTCATTAGGAATATGCTAAGCAATAAGTCAACTAAATACAAACAGCTTTGTGAAGGAGAGCCTTCACCTCTTCCCCACAAACTGTTAATTGTTTGTCAAATTGTTAACCTAAATGTTTGTTAAAGGTACATTGCCTGTCAAGTTTCAGCCTTGTCAATAATTGGGCTCGTTTCACATCAAATGCATCTCAACAGGTTAATCGTTCAGTTGTTATTTATTATCGTCTATTTGTGTGTGTGTTTGGTGGGGCAGGTGTCTAATTGAACAAAATCAGCCACTGGTTAATGGGCCACACCTGCCTAATCAGGGGCTCATTAAATACAGGTGTGAGGCTGCTGCTAGGGCAGACTCTTTGACACTGAATTGGTTTGGTTATGGACTCAAGATGGTCACAGACTGCACAACCTGTAGGACTGACTTAAGGTATATGCATAATATTGTATTATAGTGACTAAATTTTTTTCAGTTCAGTTTCAGTTATTTTCTGTACACCAAATTTAGAGCACTTGGAATTAGTGGTATAGGGTGATTCACTCTGCATCTATATTTCAAATTCACAGTACCACATTGACCTAACACTAACACACAATATGCCATGCATATATGGATTTATAGCTTTAAATGAAGTGTATCCCAGAATGCATTTAAGTATCACCTTCAGTTGTCAGTTTCTTTGTCAGTTTGGAAAAAAAAGAGAATGGCAACTGTGTAGAGCACAATGATCGATAGTCAACTGACAGCAATGGGATCCAGTTACAAAACATGGTGTTACATTGTCACTTAACAGATGCTCTAGCCCAGAGCAACTTACATAGGTTACAATTTCATCCATTTGTGCAGCTAGATATTTACAGAGGTAAGTGTAGGAGCGCAAGGTACTTAACTGAACAGCAACCTTTTGGTTACTAAGCCCCCTTCCTACCAAGTCCCTACAGTGCTGCCACTATTACAGTGGATATTTGGCAGTATTCACAGACATTTATATTTTAACCAGCCTTATGCAGAAATTCCTGAAAACCAATTTAGACAAACACTTTTGAGCATGGGTGGTAGGCCCACTGACATGCATAAATCAAATTTCACATGCACCCAAAATATGTACAATGTACAGACCTGGAATTTATACGGCCGATACTCTGCAGGTCCTTAAATTATGGGTTGATTTTTCTGATCCGAATGTTGTATATATCAAAAGTAATCAGCCAACATTCAACAGATCATGCAGGGTATGTGAGTAGATATCCATTTTCTTTGGGATTTCCGGATTCCAGATATTCCTTAACTTTAAACAACTTTATTTCTGACATATGTGTTACTCGTTATCAGTGGACTACGGGTCGCGAGACAAGTGACCTTTAACTGGAGTCCCGGGTCCCAAAAGGTTTGCGTATCACTGCCTAAATCACAAATTTTTCATCTCGTTTTGCAAGCAGTCGCACGCATCCTCTACTAAGCATCCATACTACGGCTTGATATGACAGACATTTACGACGCGTTTCTGAGCTGTCTATTATTCAGAACAGTCTTGTTCCGAATTATCTATAAGCATGCCCCGTCAATGAGCAGAAAGTCTCCATTCTTTCAGCATGAAAACAATCTGCATAAAAGCTAACTTTGTTCTTTATACGAGTAACAACCGCATATAGCTTCCGTCAATATTCAATGAATTTTGCGAGTCCAGTCGCGTTTGTTAAGACGAAGCGATCACATCAAAACATAGCAGTCCACTCAAATCCTACAGACTGGGCGCCCTTCGCAACTCTCGCGAGACCAACAATAAAACCTCGATGGCACGCTAGGTATCTGCACATTCTCGCTGCTTGCGGTGTCCTTTGATTAAAATAGGCAATGCCCAACATCAAGCCCAATTGCATTTGTATATCAGTTTGAGAAATAATGTAAGAACGCAGTTGCTTTTAAGTTTGAGATGTATGCCTCTTATTATTGTCGTTAACAAAGTGAGCTAGCTCGCTGGCTAGCTCAGTAACAAACTAGCAAACGAGCCAAGTAAACAACCTGGCTACATCTGCCACGAAAGGGTTTAGTCTTGGCGACTTCATATTGTGATTTTAAATACTTGGCTAACAAATGTTTGTTAAAGCAATTGCTGAAACCCCTTCAACGCTTCGACAGCTAACTACGTGGTTAGCTGATCAGTGAGCTACACGATTCTCTACGCATATGCTTTACTTAGCCGTCTATACAATGCATTTCAACGTTAGCTAGCGTACGATAAAATAACCTACCGTCGGCGCTTTCGTTGTCTCTTTCAGATTCGTTGTTTTCGGTACTTTCTTCCAAACTCTCGCCGACGCTGCCTAACTTTATCTGGATGTATTCGTCGTCCTCGATGCGCTCCTCTTTGATTGTTATGGCTGGGGCTGCGTCCATCGCTGAAGCTTCAGGGTGATGTCTCGGTGGTGTTTGCTCAGTGTTGCTATGGTCCTCGTTCCAGCCGGACTCTTCCACTTTAATCTTTTTGGCGTGAGTCACTGCCGGTGCAACAACGCGCTTGGTGCCCGCCTGATTATTTTCAGAGGATAATCCTTCATCATTGCTCTCCTCGCGGCCTCCTCTTGCTATGTAAACGGCAGCCATGATGGCTCACCCTGTTTTTGCACGCAAAACTCTACGTCTCTCTACAATGCACACATACGAGTGTCTTGCAGAGGTAACAGTGAAAGCGCGGCTGTGCAGCTCCAGGAAATTACGCAGCAGCGCTGACAACTTCCTTTGAAGCGAAGCTGTGCGAGTAAAGACGTTTCAGCAGCAGGGGTTATTTTTTAAGAAAAAAGTGCAAAAACTTGTTGGTTCTTTCTTTTAAGTTACATTATAGCAGAAAAAACGTCGCTAGATACGGATCTACTAGTTAAGAATGAGCTATAGGTCTATTAAAGCTAACCTTGTTTCAGGAAAATTTTCTAGAAATAATACGCTTGGGCTATTATAAAATTTTGAAAACTTCATTTCAGCATTCAACTTTGATTATGTCACCTTGGTGGACAAAATGAAATGTGTCACACAAACGGCAACCCCCTACCACTACCAAATAGATTAGCTGATTTAAAATAACATCGATGTTCATTCAGCTGTCTTGCATGGTTACACTGCTATAGCCAAGCAGAATAACCCAATTATGATCTGTTACTCTTGTGTATTTGCAAGGTTGTTATATTTACGCTTTTTCTTCATTTGTGGAGTTCAGATTCCTTTGGCTAGTGGCCTGTCTGTATACGCAGTTCGATGACGCCCTATTAGTGGCGCGATATTAGTCATTGAGCCACAGAACAATAGGGGTGACCGCAAGTACTTAAAAGCAAAATTCAGTGGAATAAATACCATATAGCCTAATGAATTCAACTGTATACAGTGGAATATACTTGGTCGCTGCCTATATACGATTTATTGACCTATTCCCCATGAATGCAAGTAAATTCGGCAATATAATGCAATAGGGGACATCGAAAAGGTACAGGATCAACTCGAAGTTCATTCGCCTTATTTTTGTTTGCGTGGTCTCGCTTGGATGCATTGCTGTTTCACAAAACAGCACACACAGCAAGCGGGTTAAATTTTGACTACTGTCTGTACTATTTCCTTCCACTTCTTCCCCAACTGGTTTTCTGTCTAATATTTCGTGGAAATACTCAATATGATTAGGTAAAAACAAATAGCGCAACTTTATTTAACAAGTCACAAAAAATGACCACAATTATATTATCTACGTCATTTTTTCGGTCAAATTACACACCCAGCAACTGTATGAAGATCAATATATGTCTTGCCTTTGACCTGCAGGCGTCATGTTATATTTCCATAATAAATTAAACATTTTCGAAAATTAACAAAATAGATACTCTTGACAAGTATGCCCTCATTTAAACTGTATCCTCATAATACTGAAATACAAATGTTCCAGTCGCATGAGCGTTTTTGTTCAAGATGGCGATCTAGAGTTCTCTCTCTGACGATACAATGACCGTTTACACCCACAAGTCCGTAAACAACACAAATTTTGCGATAACTACCAATAGAACTGTATAGAGTTATGGTTTTTGTGAAATAATCTACCATTGGGTTTAATCTGTTGAATTTATTCCCCCCGACCTTAATCCCATGTTGATTTGCCAACATTATTATGCTATTGCACAGACAATCCATCGTATATTTAAGATACAGGTAACTTAATTGAAACTTCTTTTATATTAGCCTAATAATTTTGATTGGAGCGACTATTATTAATGTCACAGTTCAAGCGTTAATAAATTGTCATCCATATCGTCATCTACATTAACAATTTAACCATAAATAAGTAGACATGCAACCTACATGTACACGGGAGAAAAGCACTTCCTGAGACATAAAATAAATGAGATACATTATACAATTATGTAATGGTTGAAATGACATTAACATGTACATTCGCAATATTATTTTTATTTGTACGACAATGTCTCGGAAGAACAATGCCCCACCCTCCGTCTTTACCAATTTATTCTTTGGCACAGAGATGGATTTGTTTTGCTCGAACTAAAATTACATTGTATACAATACAGTAACATTTAGCCGTGGCTTTATTGTCTGGCTTTAGGCGGATTTCATTTTTAGATAATCACATATTTTATCCAACGATTAATGCACATTGTTACATCTCTGTCACTGAAAAACCTCTATAAAAACACTCCACCAGGGCTGAACTCAGCCCGATTCATATTAATGTAGGTAACGCCTAACGCATGCATTATCAGGTAATCCATCCATTTTCGAACCAAAAAATAATAATAATAAAAATAAAAACAATGCCACCGCTGTCATGAGCATTACATAACTACCTCCCCAAGATTACTGTATAACCTTTGAGGAATTCGCCAACAGGGACTACGAAGAGATCGCGCTTCCATTTGCATAAAGATATTTAAGATATTTAAGTTCAAAATGATGCACAAACATAGAAAAAAAAATTCGGACCGAGAAATAAATGACTTGAATGTAGTGTTTGTTTGAGAATCTAAATTCACAAATGTTATAAGTGTTGTTCTTTGTCACAAAAGCACAATCACCTTGCACACTGCAGCCCTCACATGGGAACTGAAGACCATTTACACACATGCCTATATCGTCATATCAATGCAGTTAATTTTGTGTCTGAGATAATAAAATAAAAATTGTACAAACTACAAACACGGAAATCTTTGTAGAACATCTATTTTATTAAATGTGATGACGTAGCTGCTTATATAGCCACGTTTGTATTCAAGATGGCGCCCAGCCTTTCTGTTCAAGTGTTGAAACTACCTGTCCAGTAAATGCAAGTAAACAAGAAGAAATAATTTGTATGTGAAAATAAAATCCTGTAGCTATTTAGATGATTTTACAAACTGCAAAAGCTATAGTCCCTGAGAGAAGCCTATCCAAACCAAAAGGAATTAACCAAAATGGTCGTCACGAACAAATTGCATAGCGCCCTAACTTTATACCACAGCCTTTAAATGTATTGTTACCTAAAATGTTACGAACGAAAATCAAGAGGTTTCCCTACAGGAATAAAAATACGCAATCTACATATCACTGTAGGTTTTACTTTACTAACGTTGTGTTTATGTAAAATTGTCGATATACAAAAACTGACACGAATGATAATTAACATCTAAATGGTTCAACAAAGTATTTTAAACATTATAGAGCAATTTTTGCAACCTAGACACTCAGTGGAAGACAGTAGAATATACAGGAGCAAATAATGTAATGACAATGAAAAAAAAAACAATGTCGGCCTATCCTTAAAGCATAAACATTTTCAAGCCTATAACAAGCATATGGTAATATTGTCAATTAAATGAAACGTAAAATCATGTGTTCCACACAGCATATAACAGCCAATGTATTTACACAATGGAGAGGATTGGTAACACATGATTAAATTACTGAAAGCTTAATGTGAGCACAGCAACTGTAACTGTAGTCCTCTGGCATGGCAATAGCACATATTAAATGTAACTATGGTCTAACACCTGTATAAACACATAAGCAGTACAAATGAAGTAAACCGTCTGTGATATACAGATGGTCTCACTGCCGTGAGGATTAAGTTGGCAATTATTATAGCTGTGGGTGACCTTGCGCTAGTAAGGAATTATGCATCAAATTCACAGCTATATATTAGGTAAGCATAATTCATTGCAATTGACCCTAAAAGTCTCCTAGTTAAATTAGTTACATATGTAGAATGATTTACAGAGCCTATAATTTATATGGCTACAATCTATATGCAACTGGATATTTCCTGAGGCAGTTCAGGTTACACAGGTCACCCAAGGGTACAACAGCAGTGCTCCACCAGGGAACTGAACCAGCAACCTTTGGATTACTGGAACTACTTCTTACTGCTTCTGCCAAGATGAAAATTTTCATTAAGCTAGTGTACGATGCTCAGACTGTACACTCTCTTAAAGGCATAGATCTGTTTAGATTCTTTAAAGCTACAATAACTGGTTTTGGGGGCACCCATGGCAAGTAAGAATATTTTAGTCAGAATGTTCACTGCCAGGTTTTACAACTTGATTTTGACAAGAATAGCCAACAGCCAGCAAAAAATTACCACATAATGCTCCAGCAGCTTTTCCAGCAGAACCCCACCAACAGAAGCACAAATGAGCTGTGAACAGGAGAAAAAAAAATCAAAATTGCGTGAAGACAGAAGCAGCTGACAAAAATGGAGGTTGAACAGAAGTGGAAAATAAGGAACTGATTGAGCTGTGATGAAGGCATGAGTGTTTATTTGATCCTTCTGCAGAGACACATGACAACAACCAATGTAACCACAGTGGGAAGAAACAGCTGGTTGTCTTGAAGAAACACAAATTTGTATGCCCTGGCCTGGGGTTATGTTATTTACCCGTGAGCAAACTAACAACAAAATGGCAAGTTTGATAACACATCATGTGTACGCCCTGTGGAGTTGACCATCAGGCAGGAGCCAACTTGTATAGGGCAACAGGGTCCTTGCTGTGCACTCATCACTTTGAGAAACAGTGATGGCTGTTCTAAGCTTTGGGTAAATGTGGCTTAAGTGAACATCAGCTCTACTATCTATAACTCAAAAATGCTCATTCAACTTGAATGGATACATTTATATTCTGTTGTGCCGGAAGCCACTCTGGATAAGAGCATCTGCTAAATGAATGTAATGTAAACTGAAACAAGACAACAGTGAATCAATAACAAAAACCCTCTGAAAATTTAAGAGTATTGACACTTCATCAATATTTCACTCCCATTTTTTAGTCTTCTTCTAAATTATTTTTGTGCACATACACATAGGAAACTGTCTTCAGGATTGATTAAGATATGGAAAAATAAATACACAAGACAAGCAAAGTACTAATTATTTAGGTTGATATGGTGATTAAGGGCTTTACCAGAAAGAATACAAGTGGGGACATGTGCCTGGAACTGTTGTCCTGACAACTTGTCATTTGCAATAATAATTCAGCAACCAACACAAAACTGAGAAAAAGAAAAAGTGAGCTAACATCCTTACCATATTATTTATAGTCAAGGTAAGAAAAAGTTTAATAAATTGTTCATGTTTCATCAGAGTATCTCTTTAATGAACAGTCTTTGTACAGGACAGTGAGGCACTTGCATGGTACTACTGCCATGAAGTAAATAACCTGCTTTGTAGTTCTCATAGCCATATACAAAAGTAAACTGTTAAAAGTTACAGCTTTACAAGTAGAACCCTCATAAAATATATTTTGTCTTTAAAACCGCAAAATAAATTGACAATATGTGCAAGACAAATTTAGCAGGGTTGTAATATCACATAGTCATATGGACATACAGACACTAGAGTTTTTTTTTCTTTCTGAGAAGGCACTCAGCTCTATGTGATTTCTCTACCTGAATTTTCAAGTCTTGTTTGGCCTGTGTTTGAGAGGCTCCAGCTGGTGAGGCTGACTCTCAGTGTTGGGGGACTGCGTGGTCAGGCTCTGCGTTTACATTTCCCTGTTCCTTAACGTCCACACATGGCTGAGCTGCCTCACTGTCCTGACACGCAACCATTTTCTGACTGCACAGGATACAAAGAAAACTCAATCAAAAAGACTCAGTCAAACAAGCCACACACACATTTGACTCTAACTAGAAAAAAAGAAAACCTCTCCAAACCTCTTTTTGCCCTTACATTTCTTACAGAAGCTACATTATTATATAGCTAATTAAGCAGAAAACACACATGTATGGACATTAGAATATATTTTTATTATCATTATTTTGCCTTTTTAAATTTAGTTTTAGCCAAAGTATGTTTAGCTTTGAAAAACACTATTTGACTGTACTGTAAATGTAGATTATGTACTATTATGTAACAAAACATACAGAAAAACAGAACTGCCTGGCTGCCCCTAACCTACCTCTCACCCACACATTCTGTGACCCTTTCCTGATCCTCCTCTGACTCCAACATGGTGATGGGAGTGCTGGTGCCTCAAGACATTACCAGACTGGTTGAAGGTCTGTCCACAGTCAGGGCAGTTGTGTGGGCGGCTCCCTGATTGTATCACCATGTGCTTTTTCTGATTGGACCGGCAGCAGATGTTGCGTCCACACTGCAGCCACGGAACACTGAACCCTGTCACCCCTGGCAGTCTCCTATATGCATTCATATCTGGTCTTTGCAGCTCCACGCCGGCCACCTGCTTTGGGTGTTGGGTCTCTAGCTGTCAAAGTAAGCCAGCTGACAGTCAGTCCACACATGGAGCAGATGAAGCTTTGTGCCAGAGGTTCAAACTGATTCATAACATCTTCATCTTTTTCTCCAGCCTTTTTCTATTTTACATTTACATTTACATTTATTTATTTAGCAGACGCTTTTACCCAAAGCGACTTACAAAAGTGCATACAGCAAGTATAGCGACAGTACGGGGACAGGATGTGTACAGTTCCACAATGAGACAGTTCTCAGCTGAGAGCAAGGTCTGTTTGAGGACTCAGTACTATTAGATTTGTACAAGTTTGTACAAGTTGTACAAGTACAAATTTGTACAATTTTCTCCCAAATCTGCCATGCCTTCTTCCTGCACCTCTCCTTTTCCTCTCCTTCATCTCTCTCTGTCTCTCCGTCCGTATGTGCCTCCACTGCTGCTCCACAGGAGTGATCCTCCTCATCCATCTGCCCATTCCAGAAGGCCTTTTTTCCCCCCAAAGTTTTCCTGCTCCTCCTCTATTTCTCCCGTCACCCTCATCATCCTCATTTCTTGCTTACGTGCTTACACATTTGTATTTGTAGCGCCTGGACACGAAATTAAAAACTCACCGAGCTTGCTCGACAGCCAGATGTCTCACGGCTGCTTGCTGTATATCACCCCATAAACATACGCAGCTACCGCTCTGAGCCCTCACAATCCTATGACAGCAGTGGCAATTCTGTAGATCTTTTCTCTAAACTGTATGACTCACCTTTATTTATCATATCCCCAATATCAGACAATACACATAAAATGAATATCTCTGAATCTGAATCTGTAATTTAAGATGCCATGCAATGTCAGGCATGCTCCAGAAACAACTTTCATAGAGGTGCGACCAGATACACTCTTACCCAGGTTTCAGTGATCGAACAGCCTTGCAGATCACTAGTATCTACTAATTCATGCAATTTGTGAATATTAAACTCATACAAATTAGGGTAATAACATTTATATAAAATACTTCTGATGCTACATTCCAACAAAATAAAAGCTGTGTTTTTTTCTTGTTCTGACCAATTATTTCTGGATGATATTTAAATAAATGTAGCCAAAGTGGTTCCCTTCTGGTTTTTAAGACAACCTTCAGAGCATTCAGTGAGGCTGTGACAGAGCTTTCAATGAAAATTATAGTGTATCATCTTGGTTGCTACAGATACGTTACTTTACCTGGCCCTTACCTACTATTTAAAAGCCATCAGCTTGATTGAAATGGAAGAAATCACACTGCACACTGCTACGGGAACCTTTCTCAGAACGAAAACAGCCTGTGTAACACTGTGCGGCCAGAAACACAATTTATCCAGAATAGTTATCAAAGTTAAGTAAATTGTTATAACAATAGTTATCATTGTTAAGTAAAACAACACAGGTGGCATGTCCTTATGAAGCACAACATTACCAACCTACCCACCCTAAAACTTTAAGCTGATCAAATGCCCTTTCTAAAAGGTTATATTCTTCTCTTCTGGTAATGTAACTGAGACGGTCAAGGACAGGGCAAATCAAGATTTAATGTTACAACATCAATTCCTTTGGAAAGCACCTTATATTCTTTTATGGCTGTTCAAAGGGGCACTGACTTAAAATGACCACAAGCTGGTATGAGAAGAGTGACACTGATAAACTCTCATTCAGTAGCTTTCATTTGTTTAGGGTGAAATCAAAGAAAGTCTGAAATAGCTGAAATATATATTTTTATATATATAGTGTATATATAGTGTGAGGTCCCTCATTTCTGATTAAAACTTAAATGCTATTAAAAGCTAAATATATGTTTCTTCATATTTTACAGCCAAGTACAGAATCATTTTGCTTTATTTAATTGGATTCCTGGGGAATTATCCATTGTGTGAATGTTATTTCATCTGACACTATCCTTAATCCAGACAGTCGAAAAGTGAAAGAGTGCATATAATACATTTAAAATATACTGCATATACACATATACACTTCTACACACACATTTTTAGGTTTTAAACTATTTAGGGATATTGACAGTATACACTTCTGTTCACTTTAAATATATAACAGAATTTTGTTTCTGCAGTGGGTTCCTGGAATAAAAACTGGGAAAAGATCAGTGTAGACACTGCAGAAAGGGACACACCCCTTGAAATACCATCATATTGTGGCGATATGTGCGAGATGTTAAGCACTAATCAATTCCTCCAGTCACTGGCATTAAAACTTAAAATTAGTCTCCTTGCATGACTGTGCATTGTTTGTGTAATTTAACACAGCATACACAACTACCTTTTTTCTTCAAGTGCTATTGTTACTATGTGATCTTGTGCATGCAAGTTCTTGCTAATGTTCTCTGATGACACACATTTTACCTTGGAAATAAGACAAAATGTTTTCAAGCAATGAATGTAACATCTTTAAATGACACAGTTCATTTAAAAATATATGACATTTTAAAAAAGCGACAATGAAGGCATTATTATCCGGAAAGAGGACAAGAAAATGGACCATGCAGATCTGTAGCTATACAGACAAAACACAGGCACAACATTCTGTAGTATCAAACCTAATTTAAAAGACTTATCGCCAAAAGAATTTCAATAATTCTTATGGATGTAATAATTGGTTAAACATTACAGAATCAAGCATCTTTCCAATCTTTCCAGTCCAATCAAACTTGACGGAATCAAAGTCACATAATTGTATATACTGCACGAGTATTTTAAATTAAGGGCGTAGGTACACAGCCTACATACTGTACAGCTCAGTCATTGTTATATTGATTAGTTACAAAAATTCCAGCACAGATGACTATTCTTTGCATTGTACAACTCCCTGACAATGATGTTTCAACAATATCTATCTTATTTATATACATTTATAAAACCATGAAGTGGATTTTGAACTTAATTCCATACTCACTAGCAGCTCATATCTGTATGACACTGAATTATCTGTAGCTGTTATTTATTTGGCAGGAAAAAAAAAAAAAGAAGCTAAAATAATCAGGCAGCTGAAAGGCCAGTAATGAGGAAGGAGGAGGAAATAAATATCAAAGTATGGCATTGAGTACAGTTGGGGAAGGACCTCTGTTCCGCAGTGGCTCAGCGTCAGATCTCTCCCTGTGCATGGCGCATGTAGTGTAAGTGTAGGTCCAGCTCCCGAGGTAGAGAGCATCCGCAGATCATGCACTGGAGAAGGGGGTTCCGGGCGAAAGGCAGAGGGCGACCAGAGTCCAGCTGATGGGTCTTGGCCAGCTGCGCTGGCTGCAGGAGGGGTAAGGCCTGGGTGCAGGGCAGTCTCTCAGACATGATGCGCTGTTGCGTGAGGTAGTTGTTTTGGGCTGGTGGCGGAATGGACCCGGCTACATCCGGATGGTGGGGCTGATTTTGGGGCAAAGCAAGTGAAGTAGGTGGGGGTATGGCGAGCGGAGGGTGGGGCAAAGAGATTGGGGGTAAACCAAGTGGAGGAGGGGGAGGTATAGGCAATGATGAAGTACGGGGAGGTGGAGGGGGAGGAGCAGGAGGCAGAGAGAGGACAGAGCTGGTCCGATCTGGATGGACTTGAGGGTCCATCATCATCGGCTGCGGCGGTTTCTGTTGCTTTTGTGGCTGATGTTGCTGTTGCTCTTGACCCTCCGCAGGTTTGCTTGGAGAGCTGTGCAATGTCTGTGGCCCTGCTGGAGGTGACTGGAAGCTGAACACGGCACCTCCGTTTCCACGTCGAGAATGGGACTCTTCATACTGAACTGTGGTTGGGCCAATCTTTGCTGACGCAAGTGCGTTGTTCCAGCCCAGAGACTGCGGATGATCTTGCACATCCCCAGTTTTTTTGGGTGAGCTCAGGGTCTGAGGCATTGACACAGGTGCTTGGAAACCCCACACAGCGGATCCGTTACCGCTAGCAGGACGGGGGGACTCTTGCTGAGCTAAAGGTGACCCCATTTGTGCTGAAGCTGCTGCATCAGACCAGCCCAGCTGCTGCTGTTGCTGCTGCTGCTGCTCTTGCCCCTCCCCAGGTTTTTTTGGAGAGCTTAGGGTGTGGGGCGCAGCTGGAGGTGTCTGGAAGCCCCACACAGTTGCCCCGTCGGTACGTGGTGGATGGGGCGACCCGTACTGAACGGCGGCTGGTCCCACCTGCGTTGATGCAGCTGTGTCGGCCCAGCCCACAGGCTGCTGCTGCTGCTGGAGAACTGGTCCATCCGAACGCCACTGCTGCTGCTGCTGCTGCCACTGCTCATGGAAGTTAAACTGGGGGGCATAGAGGGGAGGCTGCTGCTGACCTAGCCTTTCGTGCCACTCTGGCCTTCTTGCAATAGGAACAGGATACGGTGGCGGTGGAGGCAGTGCCGGCACGCCCTCTCCTCCAGCCCACCTGGGCCAGCCCGACACCCACCTGCTCCCTCTCCTGCCCCTACTGCCCCTGCCCCTCCCTCTCGCCCTCTGGGGTGCGATGGGGAGGGAGAGGGGCTGGCTGAGTCCCTGCCGCTTGCGGGCGTGGATCTTCTGGTGCACCAGCAGGCTGCTCAGCCAGGGGAAGGACTTGTTGCACTCCTGGCAGCGGTGGGGCCTCTCCCCCGTGTGGGTGTTTAGGTGGTCGCGGAGCAGGTACGCCAGGCCAAAGCTCTTGTCGCACAGCTGACACTTGTGGGGCTTGTCGCCGGTGTGGGAGACCATGTGCCGCTGCAGCTCGCTCTCCTCGCTGTAGCCCTTGCGGCACTGTGTGCAGCGGT
This sequence comes from Megalops cyprinoides, assembly GCF_013368585.1. NCBI lineage: Eukaryota > Metazoa > Chordata > Actinopteri > Elopiformes > Megalopidae > Megalops > Megalops cyprinoides. Next base: position 7,130,060 of record NC_050592.1, on the reverse strand, counting down.
ACGGCTTCTGCTGGTGCAGCCTCTGGTGGGTCTTCATGTTCTGGAGGAAGGCGAAGTCCTTGCCGCAGTCGGGGCACTTGAAGGGCTTCTGGCCCGTGTGGATGATCAGGTGCTGCTGCAAGTAGCTGCTGAACTTGAAGCCCTTGCCGCACACTTTGCACTGAAAGGGCTTGTCCCTGGAGTGGATGCGCATGTGCAGTTCCAGGACCGAGCGATGGCGGAAGGTCTTGCCGCACTCGTTACACTTCAGGGGCTTCCGGTTCACCTGGTCCCCCCACCCGCCCCCGGGTAATTCCTCCATGCTGTTATCGTTTGCCTTCTCTACTCCACCGACCTCCTGTTCCACTGGTGCCTCGTGGGTTAAAATATGAGCCTGCAGGCTGGTCAGGTCGGGTAAGGTGAGGGAACAGCGGGGGCAGGCGAGAGAGTGGTCGTGATTTTCATTCTCGTGCGCACTCTCCATGACCATCCCTCCAAAACCTTCCTCCGCCTCATGGATCAGTATGTGCGCCTTCAGGCTGGCCAGGTCGGCCAAGGTCAATGGACAGAGAGGGCAGTTGTGGGACCGTTCGTGATCCTCGGCGTTATTCACGTTTTCCCTGCCCGCGCCTCCAAAGCCCTCCACTGCCTGATGGCCCAGCATGTGCGCCTGCAGAGTGTTCAGGTCCAGGAAAGTCAGAGGGCAGCGAGGACAGGCGTGGGAGAGCTTCCGGTGCTGCCTCCAGTGCGCCCGCATGTTCTGGGCGAAGGCGAACTTCTTGCCGCAGTCCGGGCAGCGGAACGGCTTCTGGCCCGTGTGCAGGAACTGGTGCTGGTGCAGGAGGCTGCCGTACTTGAAGCGCTTGCTGCAGATGCCGCACTGGTGGGGCCGGTCCTCGGAGTGCCTGCGGCGGTGGTCCTCCATGACGGAGCGGTGGCGGAAAACCAGGCCGCACTCAGGGCACTCGAAGGGCTTGAGGGCTGCGTGGGACCGCTGGTGGATGCGTAGGGTCAGGCCGCACTGGAAGCCCTTGTTGCACTCCAGGCAGCGGTAGGGGCTGTCCAGGGAGTGGGTCTGCATGTGGGCATTGACGGACACCCTGTACTGGAACTCCCGGCGGCACAGCGGGCACCGGTAGGGCTTCTCTGGGGCGTGCTGGCAGGGGTGGCACCTCAGCTTGCCCAGGGTGAGGAAGGTTTCCCCGCAGTGCTCGCACTGCAGGCTCCTCCCCTCCCTGCTGTGGGCCCTCCTGTCCACACCCACCGGCGCGGTCTTCTCCTTGTGTTCGCTGCGGTGCTTGATAAGGCTGCTGCGGTGCTGGAATGTGAGCCCGCACTCCTTGCAGGTCAGGGAGGCCAGCTCGTCCTGGTGCGTGTGGAAGTGCCGGTGCAGGTTGAAGGTCTCGCGGCGGGTGAAGAGCTTGCCGCACTCCTGGCACATCAGACGGCTCTTTCTCTGTTTGACCGGCACCTCCGCTTTTTCTCCGACCCCTTTCTCCCCCAGTTCTTCCCTCGTGTCTCTTGCCATTTTCTCCATGTCCTGGGATGGTGAAGACTTTAGCACTTCCATCTCCTCCGCTCCAGGGCTTGATTCTACTCCGTTGTCAATCACTTTCGGTGAAAGGTCTACCTGGACCTCAGTCACTGCACAGAGACAGCAAAGAGTACACCTGTTATTTTCAAAGCAATGCCAAACTAGAATACCAACAAGAACACAAGTCATTCCATGCCAACTCACCCAGAATTCAGAACTTTTCCCAGTTCCTGTCATGGATTTTCTCAAAAAAAAAAAAAAAAAAATCATGTAAAAACTTCTATTAAATTCATGGGACCTTGCAAAATCCTGTAGCTCTACTCCACTTCCAAATACATTTTTAGTTATGATTTTTTGAAGTTTGGCCCTCGGAACTAAATTTCATAATTTTTGTGATTCTTTGTATCTGTATTATAAGCCTCATCAATTGCATATTTTTCACTGGATTGGGTTGAAATTTGTACTGAACATCCAAGAAACCCTAAGGATAATTTGCAACATGTATTCATGTAAATAGTTGTTGCGGAATGTTTTACAGTAATAAAATGAATAAAAGTAAATATTTTTTTACCCAAAGAATCGTTAATTTTCAAAAATTAATATCTCCACTAGTTTTCACTTTCTTGCAACCAAATTTTGATTCTGTGTAGTATTAATATAGTTCTATCACATCTAGAAGTTATTTGGTCCTGTAAAATATGAGCCTGCAGGCTGGTCAGGTCGGGTAAGGTGAGGGAACAGCGGGGGCAGGCGAGAGAGTGGTCGTGATTTTCATTCTCGTGCGCATTCTCCATGACCATCCCTCCAAAACCTTCCTCCACCTCATGGATCAGTATGTGCGCCTTCAGGCTGGCCAGGTCGGCCAAGGTCAATGGACAGAGAGGGCAGCTGTGGGACCGTTCGTGACCCTCGGCGTTATTCACGTTTTCCCTGCCCGCGCCTCCAAAGCCCTCCACTGCCTGATGGCCCAGCATAATCCTATAGCTCTACTCCAATTCCAAATACATTTTTAGTTATGATTTTTTGAAGTTTGGCCCTTGGAACTAAATTTCATAATTTTTGTGATTCTTTGTACCTGTATTATAAGCCTCACCAATTGCATATTTTTCACTGGATTGGGTTGAAATTTGTACTGAACATCCAAGAAACCCTAAGGATAATTTGCAACATGTATTCATGTAAATAGTTGTTGCGGAATGTTTTACAGTAATAAAATGAATAAAAGTAAATAATTTTTTACCCAAAGAATCGTTAATTTTCAAAAATTAATATCTCCACTAGTTTTCACTTTCTTGCAACCAAATTTTGATTCTGTGTAGTATTAATATAGTTCTATCACATCTAGAAGTTATTTGGTCCTGTATAAAAAATTGAGTGCCACAAATCTTGCTAAATATAGCTTCGGAGCTGAAAAACCCACTTTTTGAAGATATTTTGACTGTATATTTTCCCAAGAAGGACTATTTTAATTTCCTTGAAACTTTTTTATGTGAGAGTGTTAATATTCATTGCAGATATATAAAAAATATCAATGTTCTATTACTCCATCATTTAATAATTTTTTGAAAATAGATCATTTTTCATACTTTTCACTGGCTGTAATATTACATTCAGTGGTTTTATTTCATAGGTAGATATTTGTACTATGTTGACTTCAAGGTTTTCTATGGCTGTGTGATACCTTTTGAGCCTGTATTTCATTGGATTCAGGAAATTTGCAAGTTACATCTTGTAATGGCTTGGTTTGTTGCATACTAGATGATGTCATCTTGTTCTGTATATCTGGACAAAATATTAATCTTAGTTCCTTAGCTCAATACACATATGGATATTAACACTTTCCCATACTTATTTTGTTGACAACAGCACACATTATGCCCTACTACCCACCTAATTAGAAGCAACAAGCTAGGCATAGCTTGCCCTCACAGCACAGAGATGGCCCTTATACTCTTAAAAATCTAACCCCGCTAGCTAACAGCTATCTAGCTAGGTTGCGTTAGAACTGACAGCACTGTTATTTATTTACGTAAAATCACGCAACTGTAAGGAACTACATACAGGTAATTAGCTACCGTAACTAACAGAATGTTGTTTAATAACAATTCGTTTTACAAGCTCAACGTCTATCTAACTTACCGTTGTTTCTGACAGACCGCTTTGCATCCCGACGAAGTTCCGACACTTCCTCCCCTTCGGACCATTCAAATTCCCGCTGGCTGTCGCAGGAAACGCCGGGGTGCATCAGGGCCTCCGCTTCGGGGGCCGTTAAGTCTATTACCAGACTGGGTACCATCGCAGCATTGTTTGGCTGGTGCACAATGCCACTTTCAGTCGGACTGGCGCACAACCCCGCCGCACCATCACCAGAGACTTTAGTTTCACAGTTGCTTTCCTTATCATTACCGCTGTCATCATTAGCCACAATGTAACCAGGCGGAGTAGATGTGCACCCATCGTCGCGTTTCTCTGTCATACCCCCTGGGTCATCTTCCAAACTGCTGAGCGGCTCGACGTGGTGTCTCTGGGGCTCTGGTGAATGCACAGCGGCCATTTTTTTTTATCCCGCACACCCCCCCCTCTCGATCCCCACTTCAAAATGCAAGAGACTGGTTATGATGACGTCACTGGCGATCACTCGGACCGTGGTTCACCTCCTCAGCAGTAACCTGTGACGGAGTCCTGGGCGTGCAACTTTCGCAGTTTCAACCATGATGCGTCTTTCGGGAACAGCATAACGCTTTAGTACTTTAACACAAAAATGTATATTTTTCACGTAATCTCTTTGGGTGTGCAAACTATTGACATGGAGTAGACATAGGCTAGCATCCAGTAGTAAGTATGACGCAACATAATTATTCAAATTATTACAATATTATCACATCAGATCACTACATAATTACACTATTTGAATTCCTCTGAACAAAAAGAAAATATGAACAAAACATCAATTTTTATTCTTTCTCATTGTTACAAAAGTCTATGAACCCAGTATGAAATAAATAATTTATTAATATTAATTTTCTTGCTTATAAATGAATCCTGCTCTCTTTGCAATAGTTGTTATTAACACAGAAGAAAGGAGCTTGGATGGTTTATTCCAATGTTCAATCCTAGGTGCCACAGAATATTCAAATTTAGAACTAATTGAAATAAATATTCCAAGCATGCATCCAGGGGACGGACATTAAATTCAGGTCACACCAAACAACAACAGGAATACTCTCTCGGGTTGTCTTTATTTACATTAAGATAATCATATAATACACTTTGACAGAACACATCCTTTAAATATTTACAAGATATAAATTGTGCAAAATAGTACAACAATGCTGAGCTTGATCTGTAGATCCCTTGCATTTTATTTTCTCCAATCAGAAACATGCATGCAAGATAACAGCGCATACAATGTAACTGGCACATTTCTGTTTCAGAAATTGAAGATATGAAAGTAAGATTATGAAAACCAGCGGCTAAAGTGCGTTTCTAAATCAGACCTTTACACAAGTGCATATAAAATGGGAAAACATATTTCCAATTTCATAATATCTCTGTATCGTGAATCAACACAATTTTGATTGTCTATCAACAATAAGGAAAATATTACTGCGAGCTTGTGGTCTTAATGGATTTGAATAGACATTGTTTGTCAGTACTGGTACTTTAAAGATGGGATTTACTTTTCAAGTGGATCCATCTACACCGCTCCAAGGCATTCGTGGGCTGAGAAGACATAACTTTGGTAATTCTGGGGTAACCTAATAATTAATTTCAACTTTATTTCTAAAGAAGTATATTACTAATATTTAAAGCCTTTTTTTTTTTCTTTTAAGCTTTTTGTATTTAGCGCCTTCGCCTTCGTCTCTGGTCACCAGTCCTTCCCCGTCGTGGACGCTGGGTTCTACCAGCCATTGGTACTGATGGATCTGGCTGGACAGTACCATCCAGAATGTCAGGTGGTGCCGGTATGGGTGGCACAACTACAGGTGGATGAATGCCTTGGTGTTGGGCTTGCGGTTGTTGTTGTTGCTGCTGCTGCTGCTGCTGTTGTTGTTGTTGCTGCTGCTGTTGTTGTTGCTGCTGTGTTTCAAGAATTCCCAGCAGCCTTTGCAGAAGCACGTTGTTCTGCTGTAGGCTGATGGAGAGGGCCTCTTGTGAGGCCACCAGTGTCCGAATGTCACGTCTAAAACCTTCCCCGAATTCGCGCAAACTCTGCTCCACCCTGTCCCCGAGATGCCCTGCTGCTTCCCCAAGGCCCCTGAGTTCATCCTCCAACCAGGAGCTGCGTAACGGAACCTCCAGAGGGCCGTGCTGGGCGCCGAGGGAGGGCTGGGGGCTTGGCTGCGGCGTTCCGTTTAAGAACGGGGCACTGTAAAGGGGGGACGGGGGAAGCCAGCGTTCCGATGCCGGGGGCGGCCCCAATCCCAGTCCTAAACCTAATCCCAGTTTGTCTTCCATGTTGTTCTCACCTACCTCACCTTCCCCATCTCTGTCCTCCCCTCCTCTTCCCGTGTGATCTTCATCTTTCTCGAATCCATCTCTGTCAATCCCATCACCGGACACAGCTACCACTAAAAAAAAAAGGGTAACAGAAACAGAGGGGTTTTCTTATCCGAAATGTAAATTTTGAGGATGAGATGAGGTAGAATAAGACCACAGTTAATCATTACTTTTCACCTCAACTGCAAGCCCAACAAAACCCCTTTTTCATTTTCTGTAAACATGTAAATTATGCCCCATCAACTTTTAATTAGTCTTAAAGGTTCATTTTATTACAAATGATCAGTTCTAGTTATGATTAACTTCAACATTTGTATTTATCTGAGGCTTTACGTTTACTAGAAACAGACAGCAATATAAACATATGATACAGTGTTTAGGCCTAGTAATAAATTGGCCCTTTAACAACATATTCAAACATGCTTGGTAGTCTAATCAAACACCTCCTCTGTATTTTTTTTTTTAATCATAGGGCAATTCTAAGAGCCTTTTCAAGATGTAGGCAATGGTTAATAACAAGAGTAAGTCAGCGATATTTTATGACACACTACTCAACATTTCAGTAACAGTTAACCTCCAGATGTGACATACCCACATCAGCATCAGAGAAGCATGGGTAACTGGTCTTCCCCCTGCTCCCTTGCCTTTGACGGGCCGACTGAGGCCTGGGGCTCGCCTGAACAGACCGTCCCAGCATGGAAGCCCCTCTGCCAGGAGGCAGGTAGCAGCTGCGGTGTCGAGCATCAGCCAGCCTGCCCCCATTACGTCTTTTCAGGTCATCCCAGCGCTTCTTGACTTCACGGAGAGTGCGGGGAACACGGGACACAGCGTTGACCCGCTCTAGGATCCCGCCCCAAATCCGTTCCCTCTCCCGCCGCCGAAGCCTTCCTGCCGGGCCGAAGAGCTCACCCTCGCAGCGAGTCACCTCCGACACCAGCACCTCCAGCTCCGCCCCGCTGAACCGGCTCTTTCGTTTGCCCCCGCCCCCGGCTGCCATTACAGCAGACACACTGCTATCTATAAAACACAAGTGAAGTCATGTCTCAGCTAGGTTTCTGTCTCCCTAGAAGATATTATTTTGATAGAGAGCAATTCTTGCTCTCGTTCTGTTTTTTTTTTTTTTTTTGATGTTTCACATTTTTGAGTGGATCTGCTTACTTTGTTCAAGGGGCATGAGATCATCTGCAGACATTCCCGGAGACACGATATTGGGGTGCACGACCACCACGTTGAAAGGGAGGGTCCCAGGCAGCTCCCCATTGTGGTCGCAGCTCCCCTCCGAGTCCTCGTCCTCTCTTGCGAAGCCATCTTCGGAGACGCCGCCCCCAAAGGGGCCTTCTGGAGACTCCACTTTAATGTGCATAGGGGGCGAGTGCTCATACAGCAACCCCCCCTCCTCATAGTACTCAGTCATGGGTCAGGCCCGGTTTGCAGACACACTGACTGGACCAGGCTAACAGACATGCGATCACATTCACTCAACTGCTGACTGTTCCCCACACAGTCCCATTTTTTTGGACACTCACTGACTGACTGACAAAAATGATGAAGTATTCATATGCATGAATGCATACCACACTTTCACTGGTCGGTGGACTAGGCTGACAGACAACACTCAAAAGGCACTGGTATCAACTCTCACACTGCCATGTGCCAACCCACTTGCATATATTGTCACTCATGAGTTGAAACAAAAATAACAGTTTCTAAGAAAGATAACAACTACATGTAGTTGACACACATATACATACACCTGTACTGAGGGCTAAGGCATTTCTAGAAACTCACACAAATGCACTGATATACACAGATATGCACAAACAAGACATAAATGTGCAAAGAAATGTACAGTATTAAAACACTAAGGCACCGAATGAGTGAGATCGCCGCAACTGTACAGACATGTTCATGCACGCCACAGTCACACCAGATAGCAAAACAGCGAAGGGGGGAGTCCTACAGAAAAAGGAACGATAGAAGAAACATTATTAACTCACCAAAATTCTTAACATTTAAGCACAAAAACAAAAATATTCAAGAAGGAAACAAATCCTCAGCTAATGTGGAGTTGTCATTAAAAAATATAGGCTGTCGCATCAATGCGCATTTTTCTGCACCACATCCGCAACGGTTGCGCATTCCGCATAAATTACGCTCGCTAGCTAGCTAGCAAGCTAAAATGTTATAACGTTTGTCAATACATCTGAGAGTGAAATAAATAATTAGGTTGAAAGTTACTGAATGATGTAAAACAGCACAACTCACCTTATTATAATGTCAACAGACAAACGAATAAATAATGATTAAAATAAATTACAAAATAAAATCCCCCTGGCCCTTTGCTACGTAGGCTACGTCTGACTCCTCTAAAAGCCCAAAAATGTACACACTCTCGCGTCGCTGGATATATACGTCACCGAACACGATGCGGACTGTTATGCGGGCTAAGCAAGACAGATTTTTGTGATACACGTGGAACGATTTACAAGTAGTCGCGTAAATTAAAAACTTTGATTTAACATGATTTGGGAAATGGTTTTTTTGAGATCATTTATTATGTTACATTTGTTACATACAGATGAAGCCAGTTAGCAAGTCCAGTAAATCCAGCAACTTCAAAAATATTTATTCTGGTAATGTTTACTTATCAGTTTTACCATTTTGTGATTATTGCCCCTTCGAGTATATGAGGCATTTGATTAAAAATAATAGTCCATATGATCGTCTTCCAGGCAGTTTTGTTCAGAGCATGTGTGTGTCAAACCACTGCTACTATTACTGCTAATAATAAGAATAAAACCATATAAGAACACTCTCACACACTCAAACTTTTATATATTGACGTTGAATGTGACGTCATTGTATATTAATTGTTTAAACTTAGGTAAGAACAGGTATAAACTGAAGTATAAATAATACTGAATTTTGTCACTAGGTTGGTTGCGTCCAAAGCAACTAGTGGTAAAATACAAATTCTAACATTCTATTGCATGCAAAGGCAGAGCACCCAATAAAGCTCCAAGTCTAGAAATTGAGACATATATTAACGTGTACTAAACGTGGTAACGAGTGTTTCACTCTACACACACCTTTCTACAATGGCATACGTCTTTCAGGTCACGTGACAGGATAACGTTCCGAGCGTGATTTATGTTTACAGATATATTTATTCATAACCTGATACTGTGCAGATGGAGCAGCTTTCTATAAAACACAACAACAGTGTCCAAAATTCCACCAGTAAACCCAAATTCCTTCTGCAAAACAAAAGCAAACTGCCTTTGATTTTCCTTTCTTATGCACCGTATTGCAATGTACAGCTCAAAGCAGAACGTTATGATGGTGGACATCAAAACTATCAAAACCCTTTTTTATAGTTGAGAACATAGGCTATTTTACCTCGCAGTTTTTTTTTTTTTTTTTTTGCCAAGAGACATCTTTGGCAGTTTTCGTTTTATTTAGCTACATCTGGAGGGAGCACTAGCACAGCCAGTATGTGGCTTAAGGAATTTAGCTGGAATTCTGTCTACATTTTCTCCCATTTTCAGTGCATTATATTTAACTTCAAACAAATCGATTGTTCACTTTCTCAACGGTACATTATTAACAAGGAATATGTAAATGTGTCAATGCACAATCCCGCCTCAATTTTGCCAGTAGAGGACAGTTTTCTGCATGAATAATATTTTAATGGTTTCTTTGTTTAATTAATGAAATACTTCACCTTTTCCATTATTTTAAAACAAAAAACCTAAGATGAAAATAATCAGAAATGAAAGAAGTTTTTTTTTTTCATAAATAAGCTTCCAGGTAATATTCTGTAAGGCAGTAAAACACTTATCTTGTTGAATTCAGCAAGCATAAACATGTTTAGACACAGTGGTTGTATGTACAGTGTATTACCAGTGGTTTATATTAATTACTTGTGAATTGAGATTTTCTATTAAAGAAACATATCCCACAGTCCTACTATCGGTAGAAAAAAAACAGCTTCTTATCACATTTCTATTTTAGACCAACTGCAGATTTCCATTGCCAGGTGTTCATTCCCAAGTTAGTCTTTAAAGGACAGTCCTTGAATGTACAAAATGCACAGCTGAATTTGCTGACAAGGCTCTGTTTTAATCTGGTTGATCATTGCACTTCACTGCTGTAGTGACATGGTGAATGTGTGTGGACATAGCAATCAAAACTTGGTAGGACCAATGTGCAAGTAGTCATTTGCATGAGAATACATGATGAGTATATTCCTTTTCTGTTATTGTGTCATGTACCCCTCCTTCCCTCTACAGTTACGATCTACTGTAATCTATGTACTATATTTATATTGAAAAGTGGGCCATAATGTTCATTAGTATATATGAAGTATTTGGTTCAGCCCAGTGGGGCCCATACATTTGTTCTTTTTGCAATGGGTCACTCATGCCAAAATTTTGAATAGTGTTAGGAAAGAAAGCAAAAATCTTCAAAGATAAAGTAACAATCAAATGGATATTAGGGAAGAATCATAAAGAAGCAATTGTTTAACAAGATAATGTATGTTCCCTTTGGTCTATGTGCCATGATACATTTTTTTGGAAAACTGGAATGCTATTTTTGTACGGAAGAAATCAGTTTTGGGATTTTTATATCTGTCGATATAAAAAAAAATAGAAAAAAATGTATGTATTACAGAGCAGTCTGTTCTTGTCATGATCTCACCCATGCTCCACAACATAACACAGCTGAGCATGGGGGTATAATAACATCATGATTCACACAAAGTCTCTGGATTTCAGTTTCAGTCCATCTCTGCAATGAGCAGCCACGTTTTCTGGAATGTAGTGATTTACCACACATGTGTCATGCCAGACATAAGAGCACTGGTAACTATATTGGCCTTGTAAAAGTACACACTCACTACATTTCCAATGTTGCCATGTAAAGGAAATGTAGAGGAGGACACAAGAAAAACATTACTTTCATACATTGGTGCTAGCCAGATATCATTTGTAAACATAAAGAAGTTTCCTCTGAAAATGTTTTAACTTGTGAATCAGGGATTCACTAAAACTAAACACTTATGCCAATCATGGGCACCTCTGTGTGTTGACAGAGGGTGAAAGACTACTTCTTACTGGACAACAGCAATAAATCCCTTTGCACTTTTGATCAATTTATTGTGCTTTTGTGGTAGCACATAATCAGACATTACTGAGAGAGAGATGTTTTAAAAAACAACTGCAAGCAAGTTCTCAAAATGGATATTATCATTACTACAATGATAATATCAAGTGTAGTGCATTGGTAAGGAGCAGGGATCATAACCAAAAGTTGCTGGTTCAATCCCCTGCTGGGGCCCTGCTGCAGTACCCTTGGGCCAGATACTTAACTCAGAATATCCAGCTGTATAAATGGATAACATGTAAAATTTGTAACCTGTGTAAATCCCTCTGCATAAGAGCATCTGCTAAAAGCCAATAATGTTAATAATGTTAAAACCTACTCAAGGAAGAATCAAAGGAATGGGAATATCTTTCCTTATTACTTTAAGAATATGAACAATAAGTTGAGACCATCTCTTTCTGCAAATATTCCACTATAATCTAACATTACAGTTGTAATGCGCAATGTCTTGGTCTAATGTCTGGGAATGTAAAGTATTATGTTGGTTTTTATACAAATAACTTTGCTGGATCTTTTTTTTTCATAATTATGATTATTGTTAGTTGCTCAAATGGTTGGTAATTGGCATTATTGTCATGGATTGTCTTGATCCAGCAAAAATCTTATTAAAATTTAATAGATTAAAAACCATAAGATGAATGCCATATGTAGTGTACAAGACAAGTTCTTATTAAAATCATGTACAGTACTGTGTTACAACAGTATGTATGTAATACATACTGTAAATCAATGAAAAGGGAAATCTAATGTTACAACTCCTTATACTTAATGTGTAAAATGAACAAACATCCATCATTCAAAATGGACATCTTTTAGACTAATTTCAATGTTCAAGTACCATGTATACATTTACCCAGAATTTGGCATAGTGTTCCTGCATACTGATTAAAATTGACAGATATGTAAAGACTACCTTTAAGCCAAATTTTTTTTTTTCAATTGCCATATGTCTGTTCCCAGATGGGTTACTCTTTAATTAAACGATATAAGTGGGAATATACAGCCTTCAGAGGAGAGAGATAATGGTGATACAGTGAGTATAAAAGAGACCTCACACAAAGCTTGAGCACTGAGGAGCAGACCGACGAAGCAAAGATGAAGTTTCTTATTCTACTGGCCTTGTTTGGAGTGGCATGTAAGAGAAATGTGTGATGTGGTGTGAGGTTTTATATTGTTACTTATTATAAGTGATACATTTAATCTTTTGTTGTTCTTGTTGATTTCCTGAGTACTTGACAGACGTTTATGGAATAGCACAGAGAAACAGAGGAACAAAGCCATGGTCAGTTACTAGATTTGCTAGAGGACATATTTAAAGGCCTTTGACGCTCATTCTTCAGTTTCTCCCTTGTAAGTCTACATTGCAGCCACACACCTACAGATTGTTGATGACACGTTCATCTATTCTCTCCCAGTCGCTGCCCCTGTTGAGGACGACGATGACAAGATTGTGGGAGGGTACGAGTGCGGGAAGAACTCTGTGCCCTACCAGGTGTCCCTGAACGCTGGATATCACTTCTGTGGAGGCTCTCTCATCACCAGCCAGTGGGTGGTGTCTGCAGCTCACTGCTACAAGTCGTAAGTGTACACCCATAAATAAAAAATGATGTTATTATTAATACATTTTCACTGCTTTACTTGCCTGCCTTTGTCATAAACCTAGCAAGGGTCTATTAGTCAACAAAATAGGTTTTAAAAACACAGAGCATCTACAACGTTCTTAAGAAGCTTAATGATAAAACAGGCTGTTCAAAACTAGTGTAGTCATTCCAGCTATAATGTAGAGTGTACTAAACACTGTGTCATACCTGGTCTTGAACACTCTGTCGGTCTCTGCTCCCACTAAGAATCGTAGTAAATTATTGCATGTGTGTTGCATAACTTAATGAGTAAAAAATACTTTAACTATCAGTTTTGCCTGTATTTAGATGTATCGTATCAAACAGCAGCGTTGTACAGTGGAAACCGTTCAGGTTTTTTATGCCGAGTTAGTTAAGTTTGACTCTTAAATGTGTGGCGAGACACTTTCTTTTGAGTATTGCACCCAAGTAGAAGATAATCATTTCCTCTGTTAAAAACTGTTCATCAGATGAATAGAAAAGACCATTGGCATCAACACTGTGTACAAATAACCCTTTTAATTGCATTACCTTAGCAGACTAATCCAACAGCAACTTCCATAGCTTACATTTTTCATGTTATCCATTGATACAGCTGAATATTTACACCTACAGCTTAGATTAAGGGCCTCGCCCAAGGGCACAGTAGTAGTGCTCCACCTGGGAATCACACCACCAGCATCCGGGTTATGGGCTCTGCTCCTTACCACTATGCCACAGTGCTGCCCTTTTCCATCAGCCCATCATTTCCTGTCCAACACACTGATGCAAAACTAATCTACCTGCGATACCGTCTGTCTGCAGCCGCGTCCAGGTACGTCTCGGTGAGCACAACATCGCCACCAACGAGGGCACCGAGCAGTTCATCGACTCCGCCCTGGTCATCAGGCACCCCAGCTACAACAGCCGCAACCTGGACAACGACATCATGCTGATCAAGCTGAGCAGGGCCGCCGCCCTCAACAGCTACGTTCGCACCGTGTCCCTGCCCAGCAGCTGCGCCGGCGCCGGCACAAGCTGCCTGATCTCCGGCTGGGGCAACACCCTCAGCAGCGGCAGTGAGTGATGCTCGACCCCATTGCCCATTTTTGTGGGGTGCAGACATTCATTTACATTTGCATTTATTCATTTGGCCGACGCTTTTATCCAATGAGATCCAATGAGATTTACTAGTGAGGCAGAGTACATCACAAACAAAACAGCCACATAAGGAGTCAAGAATATTAGAAGTGCAACATGACCAAATTTCAATAGTGGGTCAGACAAGGTACAAGCTAGGTAGTAGAGTTAAAAGTGCATGAAACCATAGAGTTAAATTTTTTTATGGAAAACAAAGTTTATAAGAAATTGCTCTTGAAGATAATGAGGGACTCAGCAGAATGGATGAAGTGTGGAAGTTCATTCCAAACTCATTCAAAAGCATCTGGAGAATGAAAAGTCCCCCCCCCCCCCCCGACCCGGTCTCTTCCACAGCCAGCTACCCCGACCGTCTGAGGTGCTTGAACGCTCCCATCCTCAGTGACAGCAGCTGCAGAAACTCCTACCCTGGACAGATCACCTCCAACATGTTCTGCGCCGGCTTCCTGGAGGGAGGCAAGGACTCCTGCCAGGTAAAACCCAGATCAGCCAACTGGAATTTTCAATAACTCCATTACCACTCCATTACAACTCAAGATGAACTTGATTGAACTTGTGTTTTTTTTTTTTTGTATGGTGGAATATTAATTCACCCCCCCCCCCCCCCCCACCAACCCTATCTTTCTCTCTCTCTCCATCCCTCTCTCAGGGTGACTCTGGTGGCCCCGTGGTGTGCAACGGTCAGCTCCAGGGTATTGTGTCCTGGGGATATGGCTGTGCCCAGAGGAACAAGCCTGGTGTCTACGCAAAGGTCTGCAACTACAACCGCTGGATCCAGAGCACCATTTCCTCCAACTAAGACAAGACATGACATATACGGGCAGGCAGAATCTTGAAAATAACGTTTAGCATTGGTTTGCAAATGCTGTATGTGTCTGCTTTGTGCTTGTGTTTCCAGTTAACGAGTTTTACAGACAAGAAGTGGTGTATTCAGACTGACTGGAAGCTAATGGCAACAGCAAATGTTATGTTTGAATAAACAATTCTCAGTTTACCTGCAAACAGTGTACTGCTTTTCTTTGTTTATAGTTGTCCACTAGTTTCATCTCGCTGAAAGTAGCACTTCATACAAATACACACATTATATAATAGTTGAACATGAGTTCCAGTCAAATTTGATTTCCCGGAAAAACTTGCAGGCCAAATTTCTCCCCAACATATAACAAACACAGATCTGGTTCAATGTCTTCTGCACTATTGTTCTGACTTTCTTTGATGAACTAAGCTGAAGGGAGAAAACAGCACACTAAATGGAATACATGAATGTATTGTAAGTGAAATTTACCATACCACAACCAACATTCAGAGTGGCCCTAAGGTTATAATTGTCCAAATTCACATTTGCATCTACCTTTTAAAACTAGCGAAATGTTGTGTGCTTACACTGT